>NC_049901.1:28515554-28815554 GCF_001411555.2 Juglans regia | reverse complement strand
GAGGTAATTAAAAAGAATGTTGGGTTTCATTGGGGGGCTAATCAAGAGAATGCTTTTGTCACTATTAAAGAAAGGTTGTGCTCTGCACCTGTGTAAGCATTACCTGATTTTAACAAATCTTTTGAGATTGATTGTGATGCCTCAGGAATAGGGATTGGAGCCGTTTTGATGCAGGATAGGTGGCCCATAGCCTTCTTCAGTGAAAAGTTAAGTGGGCATCCCTGAAGTACCCTACTTATGACAAAGAGCTTTACGCTCTTGTTCGTGCATTAGAGACTTGGTAGCACTACCTGTAACAACCCGCTAGAAATTCATTGGTGGAATTTCTATTGACTTTAGGAATCTAGTAAAAACCCCATAAGTTTTTATGAATCGACCAATCGCATAGGTTTTAATCTATCAACATAGTCAGTGTTGTTATCACTCACTATGGTGCTAGAAATATGAGTTTTATTTATTTGAGGTGGTTAGAAGTGTCAGAATGCATTATGGTCCACGCCATTCGACTCAGTGGATTATTTAGAATTTTATGGCGCAATATCCTATTTTCATAATTTCGGACGAAACGTCTGTTGAAAATTGTGAAATTATTTTTAGGGGCACTTCGAGGTTGAATTTCGGTAAACGATTTTCACTGTAGGTTAATATGAATATTTAGGAATTTTTTAGTGTTAAGTTTATGATTCACTTTTTTGGAGTGAATAGTAATCTCGATAAGCGCACCAATTGCAGTGTTTCAAAATCACAGTGTGGAATGTCCAAATTAGATTAGAGAAATTTTATTTGGACACTTGGCAAGATCTTAGCCACACTTAGTGAATAATATTAGACACTTGGCACCTTGAGGAGCGTTTGTTGGATTTGAAGGAATCAAGGTGTGAGATCATGCCACCTAAGCAAACTTTGTTTCGTCTGATCAATCAAATTGTGCCAGACCAAAGAGGATTTCCATCCTAGTAAAATCCTAAATAGTGGAAATCCAATTTAAAGCCCAAAAGTTTTGTTGAAATCGAAACCCTAAACGGTTTCTCCAAAACCCTAAAGTTGGCCTCTAAACCCTTTCTAATCCGATTTCTAGCATTGTGTTTAATCACTTGATTAAATCACTTCCACATGCTATTAATCCTTCATATTTGTGTTAGAACATCATTATCCAACCTTGTTAACCTTGAAAAATTGATTGGGCCAAGTGATATTGGATTTGGGCTTGATAGCAACCCAAACCCTCTTTAAACCCCAAAATTTAGGCCCATTCGGTTTAGGCCCATTAAGGCCCACGAAATTGGTCACCATTAGCATTGCTTCATGGCTAAGTTTTGTACCCCCACTTGGCTGGCCAGATCTGTACAAGAAGGGCCTAGAAGGTTCTTGAAAGACAAAGCCGAAGGGCCACCTCACTCTTTCACTCTCACACTCCACCTTGAGAAAAGATCTTGGTCTGATTTTTATGAGAAGAAAAGGCCAACACTCAACCATTCCTTCAGTCCTATCACTTCCCATAACTTGTGTAAGAGGCTCTTCAGACCACTTCCCACGAAAAGCAGCTCTCCTTTACACTTTTCCTTCATAAAACACAGAAGACACTCTCGGACAGTTTTTCGTACCTCTTTTGAACGCCTGTTTCGAAGATTTTCTAAGTGTTTTCTCGCAAAGATTCCTTCATGAAAGTTATTTCTTTCGGAGTCTAGTTTACGTGGATACCTTATTTGTTCCATTTGGAGATCATTTGATTGGTAAAAAGTTGTTTAGACCCCAGAAAGGTCATTCTGGGCGATAAACTGGAGAGTGTGTTATAGTTTGGAGTTTTTGACCAAGCTAATGAATAGATCTTGGTCCGAAATTTTTATGGAGTACTGTTAACATGTGTATATGATTATTGGATGAGGATTTGTTGCATGATTAAAAGTTTTGGTGAAATATTTTCTTAGGTCTAGAAACTTAGAAACTGGAAGAGGAAAAACAGTTTCTGTTTTGAGAAAGTTTAAATCTTTTATGGTTTAATCTTATTCCAATGGCTTTGATATTTTTATTGGAAGATCCTAAGCATCTTATATACATGTTAGAATGTTATTTTGAAGATATTTGAAGTTAGTTTCGAACATATGAAATTTTATGCAAGGAGATATTCGGTTAGGCCAAAGTGATGATGTTCTTGGCTAAATTTATGTTTTGGTTGATGTTTAACCATGTGATCTTGAGTTTGAAGCTTGGATCTGTTTTAGGACACCTTTTTGAACCATGTGCTGTTTTGGTTTGAAGATCACTTCTTTATAAGTCATGGATCAAGAGGTTGATCAAAACAAGTTAGAAACAAAATTCTGTTTTGAACTTTGAAGAGAAACCAAAAAGTTCAAGTATGGTTTTAGTGATTTTGATTACTTTTGTTCATGATTCAAAACATGATTATTCTTAAGAATATGTTATGAGTGTAGTAGAAGAAAAATTTTGGTTTAATCATGAGTTTTGAGATTTGAAAGAATTACAACAAAAAGCAAAGGAAATAGCCTTGTAAGTTTTGGCCATATAGAGTTTTGATGGTTGTGTTTAGTTTTAAATTTTTCTGAATTGATATTTGAGCTTAGGACAAAATTTACATAAGGTATGTAAATTTTGGTGATTTTTGGAGTTAGGATGCAAAATCCTTATGTTAAGGGTAAAATGGTCATTTTCCCACATGTAGAGGGTAAAATGGTAATTTTACTCTAAGTTGATATTTTTCCATATTCCTAATTGTTAGTGATTAAGTTCTAATTTCTAGAAATCACTACTTTCAGTTTCCCGTGATTGCACTTGAGTTTTGTCTCGAAGCTCGAAGATCGAGGTAAGTTAGCTTTTAACTTACTATCAATTTAATGTGTATGTGTGATAAGTAAGGGAACTAAATTGTATGTATGCATGTTATCATATGTGCCATGCCAAGTCATTACATATTTATCTGTTACACAGAATTTATTCTGTCATGAATTATTCATCTGTTACACAAGATATTCTGTCATGTATTGCTATACATGCTATACGTTGCAAGTATGTCATGTTAAGTTAAGTATGCCATCTGTTACATATATCTCTTGTCTTGTAATATTCATTGTCACATGTTACGCCATGTTAAGAAATGTTGTCTGTTATATGATATGCCATGTTACGAAATGTTGCATGTTACATGTATGACATGTTATGAAATGTTCTCTGTTACATTTATGTCTCGAAGTATGTCATGTCTATCGTCCTACGTTCATGTCACGTTATGTTACGTTAAGATTTCTGTCTTTTATGTCACGTTCATGTTACGTCACGTTACGAAATGTCATGTCTGCCAGTTAAGTCATTCATGTCAATCATGACCCTAAGCGCTAGGATGGGGTAATATCCTAGTGGAACTCCTTTGTTCACGCTGGAGTGTCTAAATAGGTGTGAAATTCCCTGGGTTGACGAAGTACAGTCAACAGGTTGCGAATGGGGCCTAATTAGCTAGTCACCGGAGCGCGCCAGGCACTAAAGCCGATGGTGCCACACATTATGTTACGTGTGTCCACAGCAAGTGTGGCACAAACAGATAAGTCATGGGGCCACAACAACTGTGGAGCATGAAGTATGGGGCCACAACAACTGTGGAGCATACACTACGTGAGACACAGCAATTGTGACACGTAGAATACGTGGGGCCACAACAACTGTGGAGTACGTATTAACGCACTCACAGCTGGTATAGAAACCTGTGATGTGATGCGGTAATCGGCAGGGACACACGGCTCAAGGGGACCTGTGTAGCACCCATATGGTCACGTTAATGATTAAGTCTATTGAATAAGATTCCAAGTTCAAGTCATGTTCCACGTTATGTTATGTTCAAGTTTACGTTCATGCAATCATGGTAATCCCATGAGACAAGAATATGTTTTCAGTTCATGTTATGTTATATTCATGTTTACATTATGTTCCAAGTTCACATTTATGTTATGTCATGCTCAGGTTCAAGTTATGTTCAAATTATACATGTTCACGTTCATGTTATGTTTCAAGTCCATGTTATGTTTCAAGTTCACGTTCATGTTATGTTTCAAGTCCATGTTATGTTTCAAGTCACGTTCATGTTAAGCTTCAGTTTCAGTTTAAGTTATGCCAGTTATGTTATGTTGTATGTCAAGTTATGCTCTGATTACTTATGATTTGATTATGCATTCATGCTTTTACTGCCATGCATGCATCATTAACCTGTGTGGAAGTTTCCTGTTAACTTGCTGAGATTTGTAATCAAATCTCACTGTGGTAGTCCCAACTACCATTCCCCCCGAATGGTAGATTTTGTTACAAGATCTGAAGGAGAATCGGGAATCGACCAACTGGAAACGGTCAACTAAGCGACGATGCGATGTAGGTGTTAGTACAGTAGTTACCTCAGATTACTACTTGTATTTGTGGAGTTCAATCTCCATCACTCTTTTGATCACAACCATTTTGGACTAATGTTGTGATATCAGTTTTTGAGTATGTCATTATGTATGAAGTATGTTTTAAGTATTTGGGATATTTCAGTTTGGTGCATAGTATTGCTGAAGAAAAAATTATCCGCTGCGAATATTGCATAATGTTATATGCATGTTAGGAATATTGCATCTTATATGTCATGAACGGGGGCAGGTAACCTTGTGTTGCATATCTCGACGCTTCAAATGTCTGTCCGATCCCAAGCGGAATTTGGGGGCGTCACACTACCTATGGCCAAGGGAATTTGTGATCCACACCGATCATGAATCATTGAAGCATCTCAAGGGTCAAGGTAAGTTGAATAAAAGGCATGCTAGATGGATGGAATACATTGAGACCTTTCCCTATGTCATCCGTTACAAGCAAGGTAAGGAGAACATTGTTGCTGATGCTCTATCCCGGAAGTATGTACTTCTTACTTCTATGAGTGCTAAAATGCTTGGGCTTGAATATGTGAAAGACATGTATGCTGATGACGCTGATTTTTCTAATGTGTATGTGGCATGTGATAAGGTGGCATTTGGTAAGTTTTACAAGCATGATGGTTATTTGTTTAAAGAAAGCAAACTTTGTCTGCCAAATTGTTCTATGCGTGAGTTATTGGTGCGCGAGGCACATGGTGGGGGATTAATGGGATACTTTGGTGTCAAGAAAACTTTAGACATTTTACATGAACATTTCTTTTGGCCTAAGATGAAGAGAGATGTTAACCGTATTTGTGGAAGGTGCATTACATGTAGAAAGGCCAAATCTAAGGTTTTGCTACATGGGTTGTATACACCCTTACCCGTTCCTAGTGAGCCATGGGTAGACATATCTATGGACTTTATTTTGGGGCTGCCTAGGACTAAAAGGGGTAGAGATTCTATTTTTGTGGTTGTGGATAGATTCAGTAAGATGGCACATTTCATTCCATGCCATAAAACAGATGATGCAACAAACATAGCTGACTTGTTTTTCCGGGAGATAGTGCGACTCCATGGTGTACCTAGGAGTATTGTTTCTGATAGGGATGTTAAATTCCTTAGCTACTTTTGGAAGGTGTTGTGGGGGAAATTGGGTACTAAACTCTTATTTTCCACTACTTGTCATCCGCAGATTGATGGTCAGACTGAAGTAGTTAATAGGACTTTAACTCAGCTTTTACGCACTGTTGTTCATAAGAATTTAAAAACTTGGGAGGATTGTTTTCCATTTATAGAGCTTGCATATAATAGGACGATGCATACTACTACTTCATACTCTCCTTTTGAAATTGTTTATGGATTTAATTCACTTACTCATTTGGATTTGATGCCTTTACCTGTTGATGACAAGAGTAGTTTGGATGGACAAAAGAAGGCGGAGTTGGTGAAGTCACTTCATGAGAGGGTACGGCTTCAAATTGCCCAAAAGAATGAACGGGTTGCTTCCCAAGCCAATAAAGGACGAAGGCGTGTCATCTTTGAACCAGGAGATTGGGTTTGGGTTCACATGCGCAAAGAAAGATTCCCAGCCCATAGAAGGACTAAGTTGCATCCTCGAGGAGATGGACCTTTCCAAATTCTTGAAAAAATTAACGACAATGCATATAAAGTGGATCTTCCAGGTGAGTATAAAGTTTCTGTAACTTTCAATGTTTCTGATCTTTCTCCTTTTGATGTAGGTGAAGATTCCAGGTCGAATCCTTTTGAGGAGAGAGGGAATGATAGGAACCAAGGTGGGCCTACTCTTAAAGATCTTTTGCAAGTTCCAGATGGGCGAATTACAAGATCAAGGCCAAGAAGATCAAGGAAGCAATGGAAGGATTGGTGCAATCCACTTAGGATGAAGCCAGCAAGAGCCCAACATTGAAGATGGGTCTGAAAGAAGAAGAACCAGCTTTGATCCACTTTATTCAAATTGTGGAAGACATCACTTAGAGGTATGGCCTATTGTTATTGGAGGCTTCCAATTTGGTTAAATGATTTATTTTATTAGTTTAGAATAAGTGAGCTTGAAGATGCTTGACTCACATGTCTTATTTCTTATGAACTATGTTTTTGGGAAGGCCTTGTATTTTGGCTAAGGGCTTATTTGGAAAGTTACATTTTAGGAACTAGGATTTCATCAATTTATTGTAGGGGTTACTGTAGCCGCGCGTACTGTAGCCGGTATTGTTCATCAAGGGTAATTTTGGGTAAAAGGGGCTTTATTTTGGCTAGGGTTTTGATTAGGTTTGGGTTTAAAAACTCTTTGTAGCCTCATTTGAGAGATTAGACAATATTGAATTTTATTTGTGAGTTGAGTTTTCTCCTCTTGTTCTTGATTGAACTCTTGAACTTATCAAAGGTAAATCACAACCTTTGTGGCATTCCTCCTTTGTAATTTGGGTTCTTGAGACGGGTTCTTCAACGGGTCTAGATTTTAATATAATTTAGGTTCTTGAAACGGGTTCTCATCGGGTCTAGATTCTCCATCCTTGACTTGATTTTTGGCTTTCTTGGGGAGTTTTCAAATTGATTGTGGGTTCAAGGGAATTCATTCCCACGGGTTCATATCATCCTCCGTGGGTCCTCCTAATCCTGGCACATGGTCTACCATTTGGGGAGAATGGTAGTTGGGATTACCAAGTGAGATTTGATTACAAATCTCAACAAGTTAACATTCAACTTAAACAAACAATTTACATATGCATGCATTCAGTAAGAAGACATGAATGCTGACATGAACACGAGTGAGTGTGACATGACTTGGCAAATAGCATGACATGTGCTGACATAACCAGAATGGACATGAATTGTAATTGAAGTGAACTAAATTGTAACATCCCCCTTAATAATCACTTTAGGACTTGAGTTTAGCACCTAAAAATCTAACTAGTTTAAGATGTGATTATTTTACTTTTATTTTTTTTAGAATTTAAGTTGGCATGAGATTCGCGCATTGGGTTTAGCTTATATTATTGGAAGATTTAGTATTTTTAATATTTTTTAGGGTAATTACCAAGAGGCCAATAGTGGTATGACACATGGCATATTGATGGGCTAGGCAAAAAGGCTTAGTGTGGATGGATTTAGAAGTAGCCCAAGCATGTTTTATTTTGGGCTCTAATTCACTAAGAATGAGATGGGCAAAGAATAGGTACCATAAGCCCTAGACCCATTTGTGAATTATAAGGTTCTAGGCCTTTCTTGAAGAACCTTAGAATATAGGCCCAATATGTGATGTATATGAAGCCATTGGGCCTAACTTAATGAGAGTAAAGACCATTGGCCCAACCTAAAAAAGACCTAAGATTGGGACCCAACTTGGTAGGCCTTTGAGTCCATAGGTAAGCCCCACAAATCTGAACATAAGGTCCATATAAGAACCCACACTAAAGCCCATATCCAAGACTTGGGGTTTAACTGGTCTGGTTTGGTCCGATTTTGGACAAATTTTCGAACCGAGTCAGTATACACCGGTTTTGAGTTTTGAAGAACCAATATCGTACCAATTACACCCCTAAACCGATACTTCCGGTTTTATTGATTTCGGTTCAGTTCGGTCTAGTTTAATCATCTACCATTAAAAAACACAAACAAATTGCCATAAAAAAACTGATGCCATGTAAAAAATCTGTTGCCATAAAAAATCTGCTACAAATACTATATATATATATATATATATATTTTTGTTTCTTTTTGCAAAGAGCCGGTAGCCAAACATCTAGTGGCCCCGTCCCAAGTTTATTGATATGCCCTCACTTATGGTAGAGGAATACCGTGGTTACAAGCGAAGCATCTGGGAGATTACAAATAAAGAATTCAAAACCCTCCCAAATACAAAACCAAGAAAATCAAAACCAGATAATAAAATAAGCCAAAACTGAACAAGCCTATAATAAGAGAATTCTAAACAAGCCTAGATAAGAAAACAAAAAAACTCTAAACAAGCCTAAAAACCACGAAACATAATAGAGCCAAAAAACCAAAAAACAATAAATTTATCCATACGAATAATGCCTTTTAAATACCTCGACAATTGATTAATATCATTATAGATGACATTCCTTTGAAGCTCACCCTATTTAGTGAAGTAATAAGCCGCTTGATTTCCTTTCCGAAATTGATGCACTACCCGAAAGTTCATGCCTTGAAGCTCGGAGACAAGTTCCCAATAATCCCACAAATACCAGAGAGTACACTTTCCATTCTGAAACCAGTCCATTACAATTTTAATATCACTCTCAATAATCACATTATAGCAAGATAAATTTTTACATAAATGGATACCTTCCAAAATTGCCTTCAATTTTGCACCATTATTAGTACCAATTCCTTAGTAACTCGAAAACACCCCCTTTAGTTTTCCATATTCATCAAGCACAAGACCCCCACCTCTTGATGTTCCTGGATTTTTCCGACAACTCCCATCGCAGTTGAGTTTCATCCATCCTCTTGGTGGCTTCGAACACACCACGAGCTTGCATTTGTTGGTAATAGGTTCTGGCTTATCTAATATAAGAGCCTCCAAGATATGCCTGTCTTGAGTAGATAGCGGCTTGTAAGATTTAACCTCTCCTGCCAGAATTCTCATCCACATCCGAATATATCTCCACACTTGATCTTCATTTGCTAGTCCACCTTCCATTCTTGCTTTACATCTACGATTCCATAGACACCAAGTGATGATGCATGGCATTAAACCCATGAGATTCCCAACAATAGATGCCTTTCTAGCTGAACACATCCATGCCGAAAATCTAGCTTTCCAAGAAATAAAACCCATACACGGCACATTCAACTAAACACTAGCATGTTCCCATACTTTATAAGCAAGCTGGCCTGCAGCTAAAACATGATCAATTGACTCTCAGTTTCTTTGCCTACAGCAATCACAAGCCGAGGCTAAAGAAATGCCTTTCTTCTGCACCCTATCATCCACCGCCAAGCTGTTGAACCAAGCTTGCCAATTGCACATAGAAATTGTTTTTGGCAAAATTGCATGCCATATCCACTCACGCCATGACAGTAGCTCCCCTTTCTTTAGTGATACCTCCCATGCAGTGGTTGTGGTAAATTTCCCATCCGAAGTCGGCTTCCAAACACAGATATCTATCCCTTGCCGTGCATGAATTCGAGCTTGTAAAATCTCGTTTGTGACTTCTTCTCCCACTAGGTCTTCCAAGAGCTCAGTATTCCACTCACAATTCACCCAACATTCTCTAACACATAATTGTTTATTAGAGATGTCTATGAAACTAGTCGAAAGTGGTCCCAAATCCAACCATCTATCAAACCAAAAGAAAGAATTTCCACCCCTCAACAAAATCTGCACATTTTTCATAACTTCCGGTATATTAGCAACTACCAACCTCCAAAACCATGAATTAGACTCCTTTTGACAATTAGACAAAAGATGTCCATCCTTTAAGTATTTAGATCTGAAAGACTTAGCCCACAAACTTTCAGACGCAAGGATCCGATAAGTAAATTTCATATGCAATGATTTTTGAACTTCTCTAAAAGCCCTTAGCCCCAAACCTCCTTCTTTAGTAGGCTTACAAACTTTCGACCAAGCTCTCTAATGTGTCTTTTGTTTACCATCCACTTCCCCCCATAAGAAATTCGCCAATATAGAATTAATTTGAGCTATAGTCACCTGAGGAACATTAATCACAGATAGTATATGAAGAGGCATACTAGACAAAACATGTCTTAAAAGAATTAGCCTACCTCCCTATGATAACGTTTTAAACATACTAATATTATACTATATTACTATACTAATGCTAATACTATATACTATAGTAATACTAATACTAATACTATAATCTCCATTTATATAGTTATTTATATATAGTGGATTACTAATAGTGATATACTAATACTAATAGCTATTTAACTACTAATACGTCAGTGTCTAACTTATTTATAATTTGTGTATGTTAGTGATAATATGCTAGTGTTTAACTTATTTATATATTTGATTATATATGTTAGTGATAATAATTAATATGCTAGTGGTTACATATATGCTAGTGATAATATATTATATGATGGTTACATACACTTTTTATATGAGTGTATATGATCAAATGTATAGAAATGTATTTATGAAAAAGAATATATATTATAATTTATTATGCCATAAAATGTATTTGTTCTTGATATATATATAATTTATATTAATAACATATGATCAAACAAATGTTCATGTTTAAGTTTAAAATTTTATGTTATAAATTAAATTTTTTAATGTTATATCAAATGTTATATTAAGGTTTATAACATTAATTTTATATTATATCAAATTTTATATTAATTTTATGCTATTGATTATTTTGAGTAATAGGATTTTAAAATTTAGTCTTATATTAATTAGCAATTTAGCATATAATATAAAATTATATATAAAAATTATATATAATATAAAAATAAATAAATATATTTATACAAACCTATCTGGTGCTAGAAAAGGGAAATCGGAATCTGATCGGTTCTAGCCTATTTTTCAAAAGATGAACTGGTTTTGAACTGGACTGAATCAACCGCATTGGTCTGGTTCTGGCCGGTTCACCGGTTTACCAATTTTTATTTTCACCCTTATCTAAGACCTACACAAATGGCCAACAAGCCCAACCTATGAGACCCAAAAGCCTTGTATTTCATTTTAGCCTTTGAATGAGACCCACATACACTAGATCATTGGTTTCGCTGAAGCCCAAGATAAACCATATGTCCCTAGGGTTCCCTCCCAACCATGGTTAAGCTACTAACTTGAGTTAAGAAACACTATTCATCTCACACATGAATAGTAACCTCAAAACCATGCTTTTTCCATAGTTTTCTTTAAATTATTTTTGACTCATTTATGATTTGAAATTTTTTATTTTTATTATTAATTTGCCTTGTTCTTAGACTAACTTAGAAGGTTAGGATTGATCCAACACATTTCAATTGGAACCAAGCCATGTCAATGCCCAAATAACCACCAAATGGCACCTAGGTGCACCACCATGTGCACTTCATCAAACCAACCCCTAGCCCACACCATTTCCACCAAATGTTTCAAGGACAATTTCACTATTCACACCTCACCACATCACTCAAGTTTCAAATTAGCATTAGATGAAATGGCTTCAAGAAATCTAGCTAAAAACCCAACCATGTCCTTAGAGAGTTTAGTTGGAACCAAACCGAGGACCTTCAACCATTCAAGGATTTTTTGCTCTTTGTTGAGCCACCTGCACATGCCACCACCCCTTCCCTCAAATTCCAAAGAGGTCTGTCAAGTACTCATGAGATTAATGACCAATATTTTCCAAAAGAAATGTCAAAACCAATTGGCATTAACACAAGTGGTCACTCGACAACCACCTCTATTTCACCCTCTTCCTTGACCTCTTCCTAAATGATCACTTGGTAGCCAATCCCTCCCCCCTCCACCACCTAAAAAAGACATCAAAAGGAGTCATCATACCTGTAAAAAAAAATCCAATAAGATAGGACAAAGAGGTGATGAAATCTTGCTAGCCTTTGAAGACCCCTTCCCGAAAACATCTAGCATGACCTCACTTGCATTCCATTGCATTTTGTTTTGATTTTCTAAACAATGGCAGCACCTTCACCCTTACATACAATGGCAACACTTGAAAATGTAGAAATGATGGGAGTTTGAACACTATTCACATGCACAAAGATTATACAAGCTGGAGTTTTGCACCTCCACACTCCACTGCCCACCTCCACCAATCCCAAGCCTCACATTCGTCCAAACCCATGCCCCTCAACCTCCATGAAGTCCTATAAATACCTCATTCACCTCCTCACACCTCTCCACAAAGCTTTCTCTTGAGTTCTTGTGCGACGCCTCCAGCCCCTGCTTGGGATTTGACTGTGTCTGAATGCGTTAGGACATGTAACACAAGGCTACATACTCCTCGTACATGATAGTTAAGATGCAAGGCACCTAACATCTAGCAGTATGAAATACAAATCGTAGTGAAAAAATTCTTTTTCTATCTAACTTATGCACAGTGGAAAAATAAAATACACATGGTTCTAGTAAGTGCAAATATCCCAAAGCTTTCATATAGCATAAGCACTTCAAAATAAGTTTGTGTTTTCCAAAAGAACTCCCAAAATATGATAAGTATTTTGAACCATTCCCTAAACACGGGATCCATCAAAACATTGTTCCTCAAAAGTAACCACCACAAAAATCTTAAGTTTCGGGCTTCACTCTTTTCTCTAAGTTCTGGTCCTTATCCCGATTGTGACAACATTTGAAATCCTCTATATCATGGAGTATCTCCTTGATTGCTTGGTCGATCGCCTCAAGGTGCTCCAAGATGGAGGGCTTGGGTGAGCTTATAACCATCTTAGGCACAATCCTCTCTAGAGGAGGTGTAGTCCTCTTACACGTCCCTGATTTTCTAAACCTGCTATAAGTTCTACCATTCTGGGTGGGGAATGGTGTGGAAACTACCATAGTGAGATTTCAAAAAATCTTAGCAAGTAAATAAACAACATATCTCAGATATCATAAGCATATAAAAGTAAACACAAACAAATGCATGGACATGTACGTATGACATAAAACTTTGACTTGTGCATCAAGGACTTTTCTCATAAAAATAACCTTTTTCATCTTTTAAGCTCTTATCACATGTTCATATCATTTGAGCTCAGGTTATTGTTCATATCATAACATATCATATCATGCCAATTCATATCATGTCATAACATATCATACTAAGGACAAATCTCATCATTCCTTATCCTTTCATTCATATCATAGCATATCATGACATTTCATATCATATCATGTCATTACATGTCATAGAGCTCAAATGCCTTGTTCATATCATATCATTCACATATGTGGATACCTCATGGCTTCCCTAAGCACCGCGTGTTCCCCGCTAGTTACCGCATCATCCAACGATCCACTTGATCGAGGTGACTAAGTCATAAATATAAACATATTCTTTATGGAAATTCGCATATTTCACCTTCACCTTAATATGCACCCACAAGCTTTAGGTGCAATCCCACTCTGGTATCCTTCCATAGGAACCATTCAAGATCCGTTGACTATACTTTGTCGACCTAGGGGTTTCCACTCAACTTTAGACACTCCAGAGTGGAAAGGGAGTTTCACTAGGGCATTTCCCCGTCCTAGCAATTGGGGTCATTATAAAACGTCATTGACTTTTTTAAAAACATGGACCCAAATGCATGAGATATGTAACATGGACTCATGACAACTCATAACTCTTATTCATGCAACATGTAAAGCCGAATAACATAGCTCAATTCCAAAGCATGCATCTCATGTCATAGCTTGAAAACATTAGAACATATAAACAAAGATCATTTCATGCAAACATATTTGATTCTTACATTAAAACAACAAAACAGAATCTTATCACCCAACATGTGGTCTTGGCTGATTCATCTAGACCCTCCAAAACATTCATTTTATTCATTCCAACTCATAACATCATGTCTCCATTTAATCTTTACGTCCAAACAAACATGCAAATCAATAAACATGGCAAAACCGAAACTAACATGCATTATATTAGAAAACTTAGCTCAATCATACTTCACAAGACATTACATCTATTCATTTTTATGGCATAGCCGAAATTTGTATCATAAAAACACTAGATTTAAACAACAACTTCATACACTAATCACAAGGGCCAAATACTTCATCATGAAATATCATGCTCCCATTCATAATTTCATACAAATATTCATAGCATCACATAAGCCGATTAATAAGCATGAAATAATAGCCAAAGTCAAACATTAATCATACAAAAATTCAAGCAAATAATCGAAGAAAAATTCACATATATATATATACAAATAATATCAAAGATAGGTTGGAAGTTTACATACAAAAGTCCAACGATAAAACTTAGCAAAATCTGAAAATATAGTGAAGTGTATTAGAAATCAATCTCACAAAAACCCTAGATTCCGAAAATGAGAATGACTGTGAGTGTAGTGACATTTTCAAAATCCTTTCCTCATGCTGAAAACCCTAGGGCCGAAACCATTGAAGATCACAAACCCTAGTTTTTCCTTTGAGTCAAAAATTGAACTTGTGTAACCCTAGATCACGTGTTCATGTGTTCAAAAGACCAAGAACATTTTGGGTTCCATCTTCTAAGAAGAGAAAACCCTAGTTTCTAGAGTGAGAATAAGTGGTTTTGTGAGAAAACCCTAAATCTGAAAATACTAGATGAGATCTTCCCTTGGCCATGTGTGTGCATCAAGAAAATAAGTGAAATGGTTGTTACCTCCACTTGTAAAGCTCTTGCTCAAAAATAGTGAGTGGTTTCTTTGTGATACATGAAAATGGTGGCATTTGGCTAGAGAGAAAGTGTGGGAAAATGAAGACTTAGAAAGGGTGATGGCCAAAATACACTAGTAGAAACAAGAAACTTTTTGCAAAAAGGTCTCCCCCATTTTCGACTCCTCCCTTATATAGTGTCCATGTAGGTTTTCATCAACCAATGCATGCAAGACAAGTGGCATCCCTTTTTCCCTCAAGATGGGACTTGCATGGGGAAGACCAAAGGTGTTTGTCGCGTGGCTCCTTTCTCCCCAAACCGAAACCCTTCACTTGCTTCATTCTCCATTTTGCCCTTCTTCCTATGTCCAAGTTCAATGCACCAAGAGGTTAAAAGGTAATTTCCTCAAAACCTAAATCTTCCAAACCACTCTTCTAGTGTGCATGGTTGACACCTGGCATGAGTGTGTGTGCGCACTCTTGGATTTCTGAAATACCTATGTCACTTGAGGTGACTTTGTGTCATTCCCTAGGCACTTTTGCGTTTTGCTTTTTGCTTTTTGCCTCTCTCCCTTGTAGCCGTCGGTCACATGCCAATTTCTTCCTCAAAATGTTTTCCTAGAACATGTCTTTTTGCCTTCCCTAGTATGACACATTCTTGGAACTCACAATTAACTTTTTGTCTTAGCTTGACATGTGTCCATGGAGACTTGAGCTTGCAAAAGTGGTGCCTACACCTCCAAAAACTGAAACCCAATTTTCTCTTTCTTGCTTCTTCCACTTTTCACCTCTAGATCCAATGCATGGTTGACAATTGTCAACTTATCCTTCTTCCAAAAGACCAAAAACTCCTTCCATGCCAAGTGGCACCTTCTCATTGATCCATGATCTAACTTGGGCCTTTCCAAAGCAAACACTTTACATGGGCCTATTCCCTTGGGCCAAATCTTTCTACTTTCTTTTGAAAGCGAACAAGCCTTAATCTAAGAGGTCCATATCCCATAAAAGAAAAGAAATTAGCCTATGAGGCTCTTCCATACTTGACCAAAAATTCAAAGACACGCCATTATCCATACAAAATGTAAATACGATTCCTCATGAAAATTCAAGATGTCACATCTTGAGAGCCATCCCCTCTTAGTGTGAAGAAAGAGTGAAACCGAGTCTATTTGAGAGAGTTCTTAAAGAGAGGTTGTGTTAGGAGCTCAAGGGTCACGATTTTTGTAATTAACCTTGCCCTATTCTTTGTTTAGTGTTAGTATAGCATGTTAGGCTTTAATTTAGGGCATGGTAATAAAAGTTTAATTGTGTTTATTGAGGATTATCATGCTAAATGCAAACCGAGTCAATGTGGGAATATTAAATGAATAAATTACTTTGGGTTGAATTTTTATCCATGGCATGTCTTAATATGATTTTATATGATTCACTAATGTCTTAGATTAAAATTTGAAGGTATAAATTTGAGGTTGAAAGCATGCCATGATAGGTTATAAATTCATATCTTATGTTGATCATCTAGCATGTATTAGTTTTACTTTATTTAAGTTTAACTTGCGGAGTTTTGCTTAAATGCCTAGGCTTGAATAATGAGCATTTATAAAAGCCTTTTGATTGGGATAAGAATGGAAATGCATGATTTAGTTAGATTTTAAAACATCTCTAGGTAAAAGAAAGCCAGAAACATCCTTCATATGCTTAATGGATGGTTTAGTAGTAATTTGGCCTTAATCCATGCTTAAGTGTTGGGATGAATTTGTATGACCTGAAGCTAAGTTTTTAAATTGTCCCTAAGGTTATATTTATACTTTCCACTTGATGAAATTTGAGCACACGCGCATCTATAAAGGTTTTAAACTTGAAATCACATATAAGCCTTAAGAAATGCATGCCACGGGTTGGGTAAGTTTGACATAGTTGTGATTTTAATCTTGTAATTCTAAGGGTTTAGATGATTTTATAACGAAAATATGAGATTTGTGAATTTTGGTCAAGTTTGGGGCCGAATTGTAAATAGTGAGAATTTAGGGCCTTAGTGGCAATTTTGGAAAGTTTAAGGGTAGTTTTGTAAATCAAAATTTTTTAATCCTTTTGATTATGAACATCTTCCTTAGTGGTTCAAATCCTAACCTAGAATAACTTTTATTACAACCGCAACGATTCTCTAACTTCATAGAGTTTGTAAGTTAGCCTCTAACTTACACTTTGATAATTTATTTATGATTTATTGATAATTGTCACCTTCATGATATAAATGACATTTGAGCATGAAACATCATACTATATGATACATTTTGGTTACTTGCTTACATGACATATAGAACTTCCACCATTTTTGCATATCATATGAAATTGTCATTTTCACATGAAGCATACTTTATGTTGTGAAAGTGTTTCTCATTTGGTCATTTCTATTAGGCTCAAGGTACGCCTATTATTTATCATTTGATGTATGCTGATGATGTAATGATTTTTTCTAGTGAAAGTCAGAGATTGGTTCGAGTACTTCAGAACATTTTGAGGCAATATGAGGGGTGGTCGGGTCAGTCTATCAATATTCAGAAATCAACGTTATATTGTTCAAACAAAATTTCCCCTATGCGCAAGTAGAGTCTTTTACGTCGTACTGGGTTCATGGATGGGACTTCTCCTTTTAAATATCTAGGTGTTTTGATTATTCAGGGGCACCTTAAGTAGTCTTATCTAGAAGGCATGGTGGATAATGTGAGGCACAAAATCAATGGTTGGAAGATGCGACTATTATCTTCTCGTTGAAAACTAGTTTTGTTAGGCATGTTATATCTAGCATGGCAATTCACCTCTTGGCTGTTTTACATGTCCCTCAAACTACTATCACCAAGCTTCATAGGTTGATGAGCTCCATCTTTTGGGGAGAGTCTGATAAGAGAGATAAAAAGAAATGGGTGTCTTGGAAATATCTTTGTACCCCTATGGAAGTAGGTGGTCTTGGGTTACGGCATCTCCAAGACATTCAGAGAGCCTTACCTATGCACTTTGCTATAAATCTTTTACAAGGTACTTCTCTATGGGCTAATTTTTTCAAAGCAAAATATGTGGGTTCAAAGCCTTGGTTTTTAATAGAGGCCACCAAAGGGCCTAGATTTTGGAGAATGGTTGCTAATTGTATCCCGCTGTTGCTGAATAATTCTAAGTGGAAACTTAGAGAATGAGAGATTTTTTTTCTGGTATGACAAGTAAAGGGATAATGGTCCCTTAATTAATGAGATGACATTAGTGGGTTCACCCACGCTAAAAGTTAAAGAGTGCAGGCTGTCGGATAATTGGGATGTGGATCTTCTGGAGAACTTAGTTGGTCAGGAGAAGGTGGATGAGATTTTAGTCTCTTTATTTGGGCCTTCTTCTTAAAAGGTTGTGCTTGTTTGGACTCCTACAGAGACAGTTATGTTCTCTACTAAATCTGCTTGGCATTGTATTTGTATTAGAGGTTTTACTCTTGGTTGGCACAATTGGATTTGGCAAAAAAGTCTTCCATTAAAAATGTCTATACATTTCTGGAGGGCTTGGCACATGGCCTTGAGCGTGGATGAAACATTGCACTGATTTGGTATTCCTCTTGTTTCCAAATGTGATTGTTGTAATGTAGGCATCTTGAAGATATTAATCATGTGCTTTTTTAGGGTGATTTTCCTCAAAAAGTATGGTCATTTTTTGGCACTCTGTTTGGTATTCCTCTTGCAAGATCTTGGAAGCAGAATTCTGGGTCTTGGTTTAGGCGTGCTAGCTCTTCTTCTCAAGTGGATTTTATAGTGGGCATCCTTCCCATCATTGTTACTAGGCACCTATGGAGGAGAAGATGCCTTGCTCGTATGGAAGGTATTCTGGAAACTCATGAAGTTGTTGTTCATTCTATTTGTGTGTGGCTAGGTTCCCTTTGTCATGCAGCAAAGAATCCTATTAATTTGTCTCGCCGGGATGGCATGATTCTAAAGGCCTTGCAGATTAAGTTGTTTTGCCTAAAGCTCCTTGTTTCAAAGTGGTTAAGTGGTTAAAACCGCCGTTGGGATGGTACAAATTGAATACAGATGGTAGTAGTATGTGAAATCCGGGCACTTGTGGCATTGGTGGGGTTATTCAAAATGACTCAGGTCATCTTGTTCAGGCTTATGCCTCTTATATTGGTTTCGGTTCTAATAACAAAGTGGAACTTCTGGCGCTCCTTCAAGGTTTGAGAATTTGTAAATCTTTACATATTTCTTATGTGATATTAGAAATTGATTCGATGGTGGTTATTTCTTGGTGGAATAGAGGAAGATGTGGTGTGTGGTACCTAGAGGATTTTTGGGAAGAACTTGTTTGATTGTCTCGCACTATGCATTACCGATTTCGACAAGTGTTTCATGAAGGTAATATGGTGGCGGATTGGTTAGCCAAGGAAGGGGCCTTAGACGCCGAGTTGTTTTTTTCTAATAATTGTGATATGCCTCGGATTCTTAGAGGATTGCTTTGTTTAGATTTCTTAGCCCTCCCATCTTTAAGATGCTAGTTGTCTGGTTTTTTGTGGTTTGGTTTTCTTATTCAATCCATAGGATTATCATAGAATGTTTTCTTGGTTGTAGTCTTGTTGGGTTTTCCCATGGGCCTTGATTGTTACCACGGTATTCCTCTGCCATAAGTGAGGGGTTTATTAATAAATTTGGGAGGGCATCACTATTGGACATGTGATTTCCCTCTCTTCTTAAAAGAATGCTTTACATGTCATGAAAAACATTTTCGACCATAGCATGAAAATATAAATTTTTGTCATGACCCCAAAGGCTAGGACAAAGAACCCTTTATCCACTAAGGAGTGAGTAAAAATGGAGTGGTAACCCTTGGATTGACAAATAACCGTCAACAGGCTCCAAATGGATTGTTTTTAAATAATACCAGAGTGAAGTCAATTTTTATGGCACCTAAGGCTGGTGGGTGCATATGTTATGATGTTATGATGAAATATTATGTTACCAATGGATTGAAAACGAGTATGTAGATAACGCAGTTTCAACATTAGTTGTACTACATCACCAGCAGGTACTCATGGTGCATAATGAGGAGTTGTAATGATACCATACATTATGATGTTATTGTTTATGTTAATGATGGCTTTAATAATGATCAAATATTATGTTTTGTAAGGTTGAAGTGAAAAATATTATCTGTAAGAAAATATGCATCAAATGTTTTCTGAAAAAATTGAGGAATCTGGATGGGAGAAAAATACTAATTTCTACATAGCATGCATCTCATGTTTATCATTTATCATGCATAATTTATCTTTCTACCAGTTGGTTATTTAACTTACTAAGTTCCACTACCATTCTCATTGGAATGGTAGAAGTTGTATCAGGACCAGAAGATGATGGACAAGATGGATCGATGGATACAATTGGTTGAAGAGAAGCCAGACCTTGATCGAAGACTAGATATCATGTTGATATTCATAGCATTGACTCTTCATACTTTAGAGTGTATGAAAGAGTTGATCTAACTATTAGGACTTGGAATTAAGTATCTTGTGTGACGCTCCCAAATTCCGCTTGGGATCGGACGGACATTTGAAGCGTCGAGATATGCAACACAAGGTTACTTGCCCCCGTTCATGACATATAAGATGCAATATTCCTAACATGCATCTAGCATTATGCAATATTCACAGCGGATAAAATTTTTTTTATTTTTTTTAGCAATACTATACACCAAACTGAAATATCTCAAATACTTAAAACATATTTAATATTTAACGACATACTAAACAACTAAGATCACAATAATAGTTCATATGGTTGTGATCAAAAGAGTGCTGGAGATTGAACTCCATAAATACAAGTAGTAATCTGAGGTAACTACTGTACTACCATCTACGTTGCACCGTCGCTTAATCTACCATTTCCAGTTGGTCGATTCCCAATTCTCCTTCAGATCCTGAAGCAAAATCTACCATTCGAGGGACTACCACAGTGAGATTTGATTACAAATCTCAGCAAGTTAACAGGAAACTTCTACAGAGGTTAATGATGCATGCATGGCAGTAAAAGCATGAATGCATAATCAAATCATAAGTAATCATAGCATAACTTGACATACAACATAACATAACTGGCATAACTTAAACTGAAACTGAAGCTTAGCATGAACGTGACTTGAAACATAACATGGACTTGAAACATAGCATGAACGTGAACTTGAAACATAACATGGACTTGAAACATAATGTGAACGTGAACATGCATAATTTGAACATGAACTTGAAACATAACATGAACCTAAGCATGACATAACATAAATGTAAATTTGGAACATAACGTAAACGTGAACATAACATAACATGAACTTGAAACATATTCTTGTCTCATAGGATTACCATGATTGAGTGAATGTAAACTTGAATATAACATAACGTGAAACATGACTTGAACGTGAAATGCATGAACTTGGAATCTTATTCAATAGACTTAATCATTAAAGTGACCATATGGATGCTACACAGGTCCCCTTGAGTTGTGTGTCCCTGCTGATTACTGCATCACATCACAGATTTCTATACCAGCTGTGAGTGCGTTAATACGTACTTCACAGTTGTCGTGGCCTCTCGTATTCTGTGTGTCACAATTGCTGTGTTTCACGTAGTGTATGCTCCACAGTTGTTGTGGCCCCATGACTTATTTGTTTGTGCCACACTTGTTGTGGACACACGTATCATAAAGTGTGGCTCCATCGGCGTTTGTACCTAGCGTGCTCTATTGACCAGCTAATTAGGCCCCATTCGCAACCTGTTGATGGTACTTCGTCAACCCAGGGAATTTCACACCTATTTAGACATTCTAGCGTGAACAAAAAGTTCCACTAGGATATTAACCCATCCTAGCGCTTAGGGTCGTGATTGACATGAATAACTTAACTGGCAGACATGACATTTCGTAACGTGACGTAACATGAACATGACATAAATGTGAGATGAAAGACATAAATCCTGACGTAGCGTAACGTGACATGAACGTAAGACGATAGACATGACATATTTTGAAACAAAAATGTAACTGACAATATTTCATAACATGGCATACATGTAACAGGCAACATTTCGTTACATAGCATGCCATATAACAGACAATACTTCTTAACATGGCGTAACATGTGACAGTGAATATTACGTTATGTGAAATACATGTAACAGATGGCATATTTAACTTAACATGACATACTTGCAATGTATAGCAATACGTGACAGAATATCTTGTGTAACAAATAAATAATTCATGACAGAATAAATTATATGTAATGACTTGGCATCGCACACACGATAACATACATACATACATGCATACACAGTAGTTCCTTTACTTATCACTCATACATATTAAACAACTAGTAAGTTAAAAGCTAACTTACCTCGGTCTTCATGCTTCTAGACAAAACTCAAGTGCGATCACGAAAAACTGAAAGCAGTGATTTATAAAAATTAGAACTTAATCACTAACAATTAGCAATATGGAAAAATATCAACTTTGAGTAAAATTACCATTTTATGCTCTACATATGGAAAAATGACAATTTTACCCCTAACTTAAGGATTTTGCATCCTAACTCCAAAAATCACCAAAATCTACATAAGGTAGATTTTGTCCTAAGTTCAAATATCAATTCAGAAAAATTTAAAACTAAACACAACCATCAAAACTCTATAGGGCCGAAACTTACAAGGCTATTTCCTTCGATTTTGTTGTAATTCTTTCAAATTTCAAAACTCGTGATTAAACCAAAATTTTTCTTCTACTATACTCATAACATATTCCTAAGAATGATCATATTTTGAATCATGAACAAAAGTCACCAAAATCACTAAAACCATACTTGAATGTTTTTGGTTTTTCTTCTAAGTTCAAAACAGATTTTTATTTCTAACTTGTTTTGATCAACCTCTTGATCCATGACTTATAAAGAAGTGATCTTCAAAAAAAAAACATCACATGGTTTAAAAAGGTGTCCTAAAATAGATCCAAGCTTCAAACTCAAGATCACATGGTTAAACATCAACCGAAACATAAATTTGGCCAAAAATATCATCACTTTGGTCTAACCGAATATCTCCTTGCATAAAATTTCCTATCTTCGAAACTAACACCAAATATCTTCAAAATAACATTTAACATGTATATAAGAGGCTTAGGATCTTCAGATAAAAATATCAAAGCCATTAAAATAAGATTAAACCATAAAAGATTTGAACTTTCTCAAACCAGAAACTGTTTTTCCTTTTCCAGTTTCAAAGTTTCTAGACCTAAGAAAATATTTCACCAAAACTTTTAATCATGCAACAAATCCTCAACCACTAGTCATATACACATGTAAACAGTACTCCATAAACATTTCGGACCAATATCTATTCATTAGCTTGGTCAAAAACTCTAAAATATAACACACTCTCCAGTTTATTGCCCAGAATGACCTTCTGGGGTCTAAATGACCTTTTGCCCAGCAAATCATCTCCAAATGGAACGAATAAGGTATCCATGTAAACTACACTCCAAAATAAATAACTTTCATGAGGCAATTTGCGAGAAACCACTTACAAAAGCTTCGAAACAGGCGTTGAAATGAGGTAAGAAAAAGTGTCCGAGAGTTTCTTTTGTGTTCTGTGGAGGAAAAGTGTAAAGGAGAGTTGCTTTTCGTGGGAAGTGGACTAGAGAGCCTCTTACACAAGTTATGGAAAGTGATAGGACTGAATGAAAGGTTGAGTGTTGGCCTTTTCTTCTCATAAAAATCAGTCCAAGATCTTTTCTCAAGGTGGAGCGTAAGGGTGAAATAGTTAGGTGGCCCTTTAGCTTTGTATTTCAAGAACCTTCTAGGCCCTTCTTTGTAAAGCTCTAGCCAGCCAAGTGGGGGTACAAAACTTAGCCATGAAGCAATGCTAGTGGTGACCAATTTCCTGGGCCTTAATGGGCCGAAACTGAATGGGCCTAAATTTTGGGGTTTAAAGAGGGTTTGGGTTGCTATCAAGCCCAAATCCAATATCACTTGGTCCAATCAAGTTTTCAAGGTTAATAAGGTTGGATAATAATGTTCTAACACAAATTTGAAGGATTAATAGCATGTGGAAGTGATTTAATCAAGTGATTAAACACAATGCTAGAAATCGGATTAGAATAGGTTTAGAGGCCAACTTTAGGGTTTTGGGGAAACCGTTTAGGGTTCCAATTTCAACCATGCTTTGGGCTTTCAATTGGATTCCCACCATTTAGGGTTTCACTAGGATTGAAATCCTCTTTGGTTTGGCACAATTTGGTTGAGCAGATGAAACAAAGTTTTGCTTAAGTGGCATGATTTCACACCTTGATTCCTTCAAATCCATCAAACGCTCCTCATGGTGCCAAGTGTCTAATATTATTCACTAAGTGTGTCTAAGATCTTGCCAAGTGTCCAAATAAAATTTCTCTAATCTAATTTGGACATTCCACACTGTGATTTTGAAACACTGCAATTGGTGCGCTTATCGAGGTTACTATTCATTCCAAAAAAGTGAGTCATAAACTTAGCACTAAAAATTCTTAAATATTCATATTAACCTACAGTGAAAATATTTTACCGAAATTCAACCTCAAAGTGCCCCTAAAAATAATTTCATAGTTTCAAACATGCGTTTCGTCCGAAAATATGAAAATAAACTTATTGTGCCATAAAATCTTAAATAATCAACTGAGTCTAATGGCGTAGACCATAACGCATTCTGAAACTTCTAACTATCTCAAATAAATAAAACTCATATTTCTAGCACCATAGTGAGTGATAACACTATGTTGACAGACTAAAACCTATGCAATTGGTCGATTCGTAAAAACTTATAGGGTTTTCACGAGATTCTTAAAGTCAATAAAAATTCCACCAATGAATTTCTAGCGGGCTGTTACGTCTTGTATTAAGGAAATGATATCCTTAAATTTGAGCTTATGATGGTTATTAATATTATTGGGATGTTTAGTTTCTTCTAGCGTAAGTTTTTATAAGTCATCCTTATCCGCTACGATTATTGCATACTAGAATGCATTGCATATTAACTATTATGAACAGGGGAATGTAACCATGTGTTACATGTCCCGATGCTCAAAGTCTTCGTTACATCCCAAGCGGTGACCTGGGCGCGCCACATAAACCGAACATGAAATAAACATGACGTGAAACTGAACATGAAATAAACATTACATGAACATGAACTTGGAATCTTGTTCCATAAATAAAATGGTTATTAAAACATGATTTTTGGATGTTACACATGTATTCTTAAGAAGTGTGCCCCTGCCGATATTACATCACACTACTGGTATTTGCACCAATTATGGGTACGTTAACATATGCATCGCATTAGAGGTATATGCATCTGTTGTGAGTACGTAATGTATGCAACCCGTAGGAGGTATCTACACCTGCTCAAGTGCATATAACATGAACATGATCTATTGTTCACACCATTGGTTTTGATGCTTGACTTTGCTACAGGGACCAATTACTTAGGCCAAATTTGAAGCCTGTTGACAATACTTTGTCAACACAGGAATTTTACACTAAGATATTGCCCCATCCACTTGGGGTCGTGATAAACATAAAAAGACTCAACTAATTTTAAATTTTTTTTTTTGTGACGAACTCCATACTTGTGGTGGGAAATGAAATGATAGATAATATGGCAAAACATGATGTGACATATAAGTATGAATAATAACATGGCGTGTAACTATTAAACATGGCATGACATGCCATAATGTGTAACAAATAATTATGTACTTGAAAAGAAGACATGGCATGGCATAACTTAACACATGTATATAAACATAACAAACAAGAATGATGGTTTCTTACCACCATACATATACAAGTATCCTAAAAGTAAGTTAGAGGCCAACTTACAGTGATTGTAGCAAGATTTAAATTAGTGTGAAATAATGTGAACTAAAATGAGATGTTTCTAAGAGTTAGAAGCTCCTCACTAAACTACTTAGAAATATAAAATCACTGACTTAAGGCAAAATTATCATTTTACCCTTCTACTTGTGGAAAAATGACCATTTTATCCATGAATCAAGGATTTTGCATTCTAATTCCAAAACTCACCAAAATCCACATTTCACATGTAAATTTTGTCCTAAATTCAAATATTTAATTATAAAAATTTAAAATATAACACAACTATGTGAACTATGCTTAGGCCGAAACATGCTAGGGCTAAAATCCTTGATTTTTGTTAGAATTCTTTCAAACTTCAACTTTCATGCTAAAATCGATTTATGCAACACATAAAAATGTGGCACCCTTGACACCCACATGTGATTTGGTGAAAGTTGTGACACAGGGATGATGACCACATGGATCATACACCCAATTGCTATGTGTAAGTGTGTGCAAACATGCAAAATGTGTACAACATAAATATCGCAGTGGAAAAATATAAGGCAATCAAAAAACTAAGTACCAAAAAGCTTAAAAAGGATACAACCCGAAAACAATAGTCCTGCAAGAGGTTATATAGTCATCCAGCTGAAAAATATAAATAAAGCTGTAACAGGTCCCATGAAAAATATGGATAAGAAATAGAAATCAACAACTTTCACCAAATCACATGTCCCTCCGGCTCTAACTCCTCCTTTGCATCAAAGTCTACCGTCCCAAAAAATGGAACTGTAGGTAGAATTACCATAGTGAGATTTTGCAATCTCAGTAAGTAATCAACATGCAAAAACCAAGAGTTTTAAACATGCATTTATACAACAAACAAAGTAAGACAACCATACAAACAAAAGACCACAATATCATTTCGTCCACCATTTCCCAAAATAACACATTTAAATAGCACACTCATGCCAAAAACCCCTTTGGCCCAAAACACAACCATTTATTACTCATGCACCATGGTCTCTCCTATGGACCATGAACACACCCTGGCTCCCTTCGTCACACCATAGGAAATGACCATGCATGTGACTTCATTACGAGCGTTGCCTAACTCTGTGCCCAACGTGTAACGTGACTAGACAACCTCTAGCCCTTGCCAACAGAGGGGCCACAGAGTCGACACGAGAGCGTTACTGTCTCATCAGAGCCTGTAGTAGCCCGACGATAACCCAGAGGACGCCACTCAATTTATTATGCTCCGGAGTGACCAGAGGAGCTCCATCAAGATATTTCCCCATCTCGGCTTGGGGTCATGATACGTATGCACCCAAATGATATCACCAGTACATGAAAACCCCATTTTCAATTCACACAACATGGCATAACACAACACAGTTAAATAATCAAAAAAAATAGTAAACATGGTAAAAAAATGCGGATGCATGACATACAATATATTGGATGCCATGGCAGAACACACACATAAGACAATATACAACATCACAACAGTCACAATATTCACAGTTTACAAACCTAGCTACACAAGTAATCCCATCCTCTATCCATCCCGCGACCCAATTTCCAACAACAACTACGATTATCAACCCAACACTTCACTAGGCCCAAGGTCCTTAACACAACCAAACTGCAAATAGATTTAGTGATAAATTCACATCATAAACTCAAGGGTCGCACTGGAGAGTTACTTACGACGCAGACAAGCAATCTGGATGATCAAACGTGTCATCTAAGGGGTCCAGGAAGTGTGCATGCATGTCGTTGCAACATGGAAAATAGTTAGTTAAATCTGCCGATGCCTAGAAATTTACATGAAAATAGACTAGCACACAACTTACTGTGGTAGTGCCTGGATTGGCGGAGCATGACGGCAGTAGTGGTGGCACATGGTGGACAACAACAAATCCTGGCAGCTTGTCAATGGCAGCAACATAGACGGGGCATGGTGACGGGGATAGATCCAGACAACGAGGGATCGACTGGCAAAAGAACAATGGGGGGAAAATCTGACGCAGGCAGAGGATTGAGGAGGGGAAACTTGCGGTGGATGGTGGCGGTGCAAAACCCAAAAATGGGTAGCTTGGCATGGGTTAGGTAGATTTTTCAAGGGAATTAGAGTTTAACATAGGGGAAAGGGGTGGTCGGACAACCACTATAGACCGACTAGGAATGGTGGCCTGCGACGGCATGTGGTGGTTGGTAGCGGCGCAACCCTAAATGAGAAAGAGATCCAAACTCAATTTTCAGTGGGGTACGAGATGGGGATTGATCGAGTACAAGAGGAAAGGGTGATGGGGTGGTCGGACAACCACCAATGAGCTCCTACGAGTGGTGGGCTATGGTGGAGCCCTAGGAAAGAGAGAACGAGTAGAGAGAATCCGAGAGAGTGAAAAGAGATAACTGAGGGAGAGGGAAAACAGTAGATGCTTACAGACGAGGTGCAGGGTCTTGGCGTGGTGGACGATGGCCACAGCTTGCTGAATCGACAACGTACAGAGCGACAGAGAGAGAGAGAGAGAGAGAGAGAGAGAGGGCGGGGGAGGGAAAATCGCCGGGGGATGGAGCTAAGGAGGCTACTTACGGTGGAAGGATCAAGCTGGCCACGCACGGTGCGAGGTGGTTGATGGCATGCATGGTTCACTACTGGTATCAAGATCAATAACAAATAACTATTCCTCGGCAACTGCGCCAAAAAATTGTTCGCATAAAAATATATCTACAAGTGCACAGAATCGTAACAAGTAGTAAAGTGTTTTAAAGAAAACGAATATCAAACCCACAGAGAATAATTATGCTATTGAGTATTTAAATTAATTATTATTTCGAAAACCAAAATTTGAATAAGGGATTATCTAGATTAAACTAAAGACAAGAGTATTAAAATTAAGATTTTAAAGATAATAAGAATAGATCTATAGTGTTTGGCTTCACCTAGCAAATCTCACACTGTTTATTCTTCCTTGTTATAGAATCCCAATTATCCTAAGTTGATGATAAAAGTCCCTTAACTATTCAATATTTTTTCTCGAACAATATAAAAAATATCTCCAACTAATAACTCCATATCTCTATGTGAATTTAACTAATTGAAGACTTGTTAAGGTATTTGGATTTTTCTTGAAAATCATACTAGTCGCAGTAAAACATCTCTTCTTTCACTCAACTAATGGTGTTTAATCCTAGAGCTTTAATCACAAATCACCTCTCAGTCTCATTGTGATTCAACAGATCGAACAATAATTAGCTAGAAAATTGCAAGCATTAAGACCAATGAATAAACACTCAATCATGAAAATATTGAAAATAAAATAACTTGGAATATAAATTGTGTTCAATGTTAGGCTACATCAAAGCTCTAGATAGAATTAGTTCATAATGAAATTGAAAAGAAACATAATAAAACTTGATGGGAAGCAAGGTGGGCCTAGTC
Organism: Juglans regia; assembly: GCF_001411555.2. Classification (NCBI taxonomy): domain Eukaryota; kingdom Viridiplantae; phylum Streptophyta; class Magnoliopsida; order Fagales; family Juglandaceae; genus Juglans; species Juglans regia. The sequence continues at coordinate 28,786,465 of NC_049901.1, read as the reverse complement.
TTAAAGATTCTTTGCAAGTTCTAAATGAGCCAATTATAAGATCAAGAGGCAAGAAGATCAAGGAAGCAATGCAAGGATTGGTGCAATCCACTTGGGATGAAGCTAGCAAGAGCCTAACACTCAAGATAGGTTTGAAAGAAGGAGAACCAGTTTTGATCAACTTGATACAAGCTGTGGAAGACATGACTTAGAGTTATTGTTTGGGCCTATTGTTATTGAAGGCTTTTAATTTTTTATAAGATTTATTTTATTAGTTTAGAATAAGTGGGCTTGAGGATGCTTGGCCCACATATGTCTTATTTCTTATGAATTAGGGTTTTGGGAAGGCCTTGTATTGTGACCAATGGCTTATTTGGAAAGTTACTTTTTAGGAACTAGGGTTTCAAGAAGTTACTGTAGCAGAATTACTGCAGTCGAATTACTGTAGCGTGGCACTATTAATTCAAGGGTATTTTTGGGAGAAAGGGCTTTATTTTGGCTAGGGTTTTAATTAGGTTTTGGTTTAAATACCCTTCGTAGCCTCCTTTTACGGTTTAGACAATATTGAATTTTCATTATGAGTTGAGTTTACTCCTCTTGTTCTTGATTGAACTTTTGAACTTATCAAAGGGAAATCACAACCTTTGTGGTATTCCTAATCTAGGTTCTTGAGACAAGTTCTTCAACGAGTCTAGATTTTAATATAATCTAGGTTTTTGAAATGAGTTCTCAATGGGTCTAGATTCTCCATCCATTGACTTGATTTTGGCTTTATTGGGTGAGTTTGATTCTATTCCTACGGGTTCATATCAAAACTGGTGTTCTTCATTGAAGTCAGTTGATGAAGCATGTGACTCTCGCCTCTGCCCTCCAGTTCTGCCTTCTCAAAAGAACACTTAAAGAATAAATTCTAGAACTCTAAACTCAGACTCAAACTCTAAAACATAAAAACTCTTGACTTTGATTCAGAACTCTCATTATTCATCCCACACGATGAGATTAAATAGATGTCAAAATTCAAATCTAGAAACAAGATAACTGCGTCTAAAATCTCGCCTAAATATCTAGAAAATAGTTTCTAAAGATAAACGTTAACATAAAAGGAATTATTTCAATAATAACGAGATTATCTAAAATGGAAGATTCAGTGATATGTAACTTGAATTGTGGGGTTCGGGAGGATTTGGTCACTAACAGATTGATTGCAGAACTCAGATTTGGTGGTCAGCAGTAGATTGATCTTGGTCGAGAGGAATTATCCCACCGAGTAGATGTCGTGTGCGCTGAATATAACTGGCATGGAGGTCACAAATGAGCGGGTGTGGAGGTCACAAAGACCACCTAGTGGAATGACTCCCGAACGAGATGAAAGACTCCTCTCGCCTTTTCTAATTGTTACCCACAATGTCATTTAAGTTAGTCATTTAGACTAGTTGCCCAACCTAATCGCCTAGAGCATTGTCGCCAAATCTTCGCTCCTTCTGGTCGCGCCTTCTAGTCGTGAGTTTCTGAGCCTACCGAGAGATAAGTCTGCTCACCTTTGGGCGAGAAAAATCTCTTTGCTACCCATGGGACATGCCCAAATCTCATCAACTCTCTTCAAATCTCACTGTCTCTCATCAGTCTGCATCTGTAGTCTCTACTTTTGTACCAAAATACTCTCATTTTGCACTAAATCTTCTTATTCCTTCAAATCCAAGAAAATATATAAAAATATGTAGAAATAAAATAAAATCAATAGTCTTGAAGAGAAAGTGACACTTTTCATAAATGAAAGAGTGAATAAAAATCACATAAAAATAACATTTATCAAATATCCCCAAACTTAAGCATTGCTTCCCCTCGAGCAAAGAAGAAAGAAAAACAATTAAAACAAGCATTGGTTTGATTCATAAAATTTATTGCCTCAAAGATTGTCTAAAGTATATTTAAATGAATCATTCAAGATCAATCAAGTCCTAAAGTTAATTCAAAACTCAATTCCACCGCATTATCCATCCCCACATTCATGCATACCCATCATTCTCACTTCATCATTAGCTCCCCGAATAGTTTTATGCAAACAAGTAAATAAATAATGGATCTCTAAAAACTTCATAGGCTTGCTTTTCAAATCACTCTCCACTAATGTAGAAGAGAAACTATCACCAGGGATCAATAGGTCTTTATTAAGTTTGTAATGTAAGGCTAGGGTAAGGGCTAGAAAGAAAAGGTAGGATTAAAATAAAGCAAGAGAACTTAAGTTTGAACATCAACATAATAAATAGAGTATTCTCACTTCTAACACAAACATCTCTTCTCAATCTTTGTAAATCTCTCAACATACCTCTCTTTATTCTATTCGGTAGGTCAGACATTTTTTTTTTTTTGGGAAATATCTCATACTTTTTCAAGTGCCTTTGTGGATGACTCTCATCGACCTTTTCTTGTTGGCCACATAGTAAACGAGTTGACTCTTCACACCCCCAAACTTATGATTTTGATAATATTGCTATACTTAACTTTACTTGTAGACCTTCTACCTCTCTTAACTTTCATGCTCTTGTGAGTCTGTGACTTTGTGTAAACTTAGTTCTCTTGAAATGTAAAGAAATTAGTGTTTAAGCTCAAATAGGGCAGGGAATATGAGGTTTACAAGAAAGAAAAATATAAGGTCAAAATATATTTCAATAAAACTCAAAGGGGGCGACTAGAGATAAAGATAATAAACATGTAAGCTTGAAAGGCTCAATTGGTCCAGAGAATGCCTTAATCATTTCCCTAGTAATATCCTACCTAGGATTTTGCCTCGAGTGTAATCAAACAAGTTCTAGAGTAAGTTGAGACCATACAAATTTACAAAATTCACATAAAATTTCTCTAGGTACTCGAAACAATTAATGATCATAAGAGGCAATTATTGAACGTAGCAAATATCAAATTAAGTAAGATCAAGTACATGATTAACGACTAGACTTAAGCAATGAGAATTTCTCCTAAAAATTATAATCAATCTCAATCGTATTCTTATCATAAGCTTTTTATTTATCAAACCATTCTATTTTTATCATCATCATCATTATTATTATTATTATTATTATATTGAGAAAATAATATCCTTTCTCCCTAAACTTAAATATCACATTGTCCTCAATGGGAAAAAGGAAGAAAAACTAAAGCAAATAATGAGAGAAGGTCAGAGATGCTCCCATCATTGTTTCCAGTTCTGCCAATTGAATATTCTCCTTGGAGATCTTCTAGCCTCTTTGTTCTTGCAAGATGAAATAAAAGGAATAATATGAAGCAAAAATAAAACTTAATAAAATAAACTTGGGTTGCCTCCCAAAAGCACTTTATTTAAAGTCTATAGCTAGACATTGTCCTCTCATCATTTATTACTAGCGAGATCGATAGAACATTTTTCCGAGTTAAAGTCTCCATCCATATAGGGTTTTAATCTCTGTCCATCTACTTTAAATGTGCCTTTTGTCTTGTGATGGATTCCAGCCGCCCCATAGGGAAAGATACGGGTTACCACAAACAATCACGGGAAGAGTCGAAGTCTTGAGTTAAATAATAGAACTTTATGCCTGACTTCAAATTCCCTTCTCAGAATATGCTTATTGTGCCATCTTTTTATTTTATCTTTGTAAATCCGAGCATTCTCATAAGCATCATTGCAGAACTCATCCATCTCATTGATCTGCAGTATTCTCTTCTCGCTAGCTGCTTGTAAATCAAAGTTCAGTGTTCTTGTCACCCAATAGGCTCTGTGTTCTAGCTCCATGGGTAGATGCTAGGCTTTTTCATAAATGAGCCGATAAAGTGGCATCTCGATCGGTGTTTTGAATGATGTCCGATAGGCCCATAGCGCATCATCTAACCTTCGCACCCAATCAGTCCGAGAAACACTCACGGTCTTCTCCAATATGTGCTTCAGCTCCCGATTAGACAGCTCGACTTGACCACTCGTTTGAGGATGGTATGGTATCACCACGTGATGGGTAACTCCATACTTAGTCAGTAGCACTTCAAATTGGCGATTGCAAAAATGCTTCCTGTCATCACTAATTATCGAAGTACCGAATCGGGAAAAGATATTCTTCCGTAGGAAATTCACTATGACTCTCGCATCATTGGTTGGCAAGGTGAACGCTTCCACCCATTTACAGACATAATTTACAGCAACCAAAATAAATTTGTTAGAATATGAGGATGGAAAAGAACCTATGAAATCTATACCCCAAATATCAAATAATTCAATCACTAAAATATTGTTTAAAGGCATTTCATGTTTCCTAGAAATGTTGCCAACCCTTTGACAATGATCACATAAATTAACAAAATTAAAAGAATCTTTAAAAATAGTCTGCCAATAAAAGCTGCATTGTAAAATTTTCTCTGTTTTTTTGCTCCGCCAAAGTGGCCGCCTGCTTCCAATGAGTGGCAATGTCTGAGTATGCTCTCCATCTCTTCCTCGGGCACACATCTCTTGATTATCTAGTCCATGTAGTGCTGGTATAGAAAAGGATCCTCCCAAAAATAATATCTCAAGTCAGAGAATAACTTCTTCTTTTGTTGATATGTCATCTCGGCCGATAGAATTCTGGACACCAAATAATTTACTATGTTGGCATACCATGGAACAACTTGTATAGCCATTAATTGCTCATCCGGGAAGGTCTCATTGATTGAAAAATTCTCCTTGCCAACCACCTTTTTAAGCTCATGACGAGAAAAGTGGTCAACCACTACATTCTCGGTACCTTTCTTATCTCTTATTTCCAAATCGAACTCTCGTAGTAGCAGTATCCATCTTAACAATATTGGTTTGGCATCCCTCTTCGACAACAAGTATTTAAGAGCTAAGTGATCGGTATAGATGACCTCCTTCAAACCTATCAAATAAGAACAAAATTTGTCAAAGGCAAACACAACTGCTAACAATTCTTTTTCAGTAGTAGCATAATTAAGTTGAGTTCCTATTAAAGTTCGACTTGCATAATAAATAACATGAAAATTTTATCTTTTCACTGCCCCAAAAAAGCCCCTATAGCATAATCACTAGCATCACACATTAATTCAAAAGGTAAATTCCAATCCGGTGATATAATGATAGGTGCTGAAATTAATTTTTTTTTCAATGTTTCGAAAGCATGCAAGCATTCATCAGAAAGTTCAAACCGAGTATCTTTAATCTACAGAGTGCATAAAAGGTTTAGTAATTTGGAAAAAATCCTTTTTAAACCAACAATAGAACCCGGCGTGACCCAAGAAGCTCCTCACACCCTTCACATTGGTCAGTGGTGAGAGTTTGTCAATAACTTCTATCTTTGCTCGGTCGACCTCAATTCCCTTGAAGGAAATGCGGTGGCCGAGCACTATTCCCTCCTTGACCATGAAGTGTCATTCTTTTCAATTTAAAACAAGATTTGTCTCCTTGCATCTCTGCAAAACCAAAGATAAATTAGATAAGCAGTTATCAAAAGAGTGACCAAAAACTGAGAAGTTATCTATCAAGACTCCTAAAAATTTTTCCACCATGTCCAAGAAGATGGACATCATGCATCTTTGAAAAGTGGCTGGCGCATTGCAAAGACCAAAAGGCATACGCCTATATGCAAATGTGATGTAAGGATAGGTGAAAGTGGTATTCTCTTGATCTTCGGATGCAATGGCTATTTGATTGTAACCGAAATATCCATCTAGAAAACAAAAGTAGGCATGTCCAGCAAGTCTTTCTAGCATTTGATCTATAAACGGTTAGGGAAAATGGTCTTTCCGAGTTGCATCATTTAGTCTTCGATAGTCTATGCATACTCACCATCTCGTGATCATCCTCGTCGGTATGAGTCATTGTTGTCATTCTTGATCATGGTTATCCCTCCTTTCTTTAGGACAAATTGTTATGGACTTACCCATGCATTATCTGAGATTGGATAAATAATCCTGGCATCTAAAAGCTTCAATACTTCTTTATGCACTACTTCTTGCATTGATGAGTTCAATCTCCTCTAAGATTGGACGATCAGTTTAAAATTATCTTCCACTAAAATATTGTGCATGCAAATTGAAGGACTAATTCCTTTGATGTCTGAGATGGACCAACCCAAGGTTATTTTTTCTTCCCGCAAGACTCTCATCAACTTCTCTTCCTCTACATCACTCAAAGATTTGTTAATAATGACTGGAAAAGTAGAGTTTTGGCCTAAGAAGGCATACCTTCAATTTGATGGCAACGATTTGAGTTAAAGGTTGGGCATTGTCGACTGAGATGAGTTTAGTTCTTCCATTTTCGGTTTTATTGAAGGAGAAAGGGAAGGTGTAGCTTCCAAATATCTCTCACACTCCTTAACATTTTCATCTTCGGATTCAATAGACATAGAGTGAGTAAGACATACCTCAAGTGGTAGGTTTGGAAATTGATAAGAACCAAAGGGGGCCTAGTCTTAAAGACCTTTTGCAAGTTCGAGATGGGCCAATCACAAGATCAAGGAAGCAATGCAAGGATTGGTGCAATCCACTTGGGATGAAGCAAGCAAGAGCCCAACGCTCAAGATGGGCTTGAAAGAAGGAGAACAAGTTTTGATTCATTTGATAAGTTATGTGGAAGAGGGCAACAAAATGACTTAAAGGATTTGAGCACTTGAAGGCTTTCAACTTGTTTAATTCATTTAAAGGACTTATTTTATTAGTTTAGAATAATAGAGTTTATTATGGGAATGACTTAAGGGGGCCTATACAAGGGCATGTTGGGAAATTTATTATTTTGTTGAACTAGGGTTTAACCTAGACCCGATGAGAACTGGTTTCAACAACCTAGATTATATTAAAATCTAGACCCGTTGAAGAACCCTTCTCAAGAACCCAGATTACAAAGGAGGAACGCCACAAAAGTTTTGATTTACCTTTGATAAGTTCAAAAGTTCAATAAAGAACAGAGAAGACAAACTCAACTCACAATAAATAAATTTATCAAATTTTATAAACTTCTTAAAATGAGGCTACAAGTATAATGAAGTCAGCCGGGAAAATGAACTTATCAACTTTCACCAGTACATCCTTAATGAGTCTTCTCGGGTATTTAATAGATCTGTCCACCATTTGTAGAGAGATGGTGATCGGCTTTGCTTATCCAAGGCCTAATGTCCTAAAAATAGATAGAGACATTAGATTAATACTTGCCCCTAAGTCGCATAAAGATTTATCAAAATAGAAATTTCCTATGGTGCAAGGGATCGTGAAACTCCCCGAATCTTTCAACTTAGGTGGCAACTTCTTTTGTAAAATTGCATTCTTCTCCTCGGTCAGCATCATAGTCTCATGCTCCTCCAACTTTCGCTTGTTTGATAATATATCCTTCAAGAATTTTGCATATTTAGACATTTGCTCTAAAGCTTCAATGAGAGGAATATTAATATTCAGTTGTTTAAATATACTCAAAAATTTAGAGAGCTGATTATCAATAGTATTCTTTCTTAATCTCTGATTATCAGGAATATTTTTTCTTAATTTCTTGGATTTTGCATCCCCTTTGTTCTCTTTATTCTTCGCAACTTGCTGGTCGGTCAAATCCCGATCTGCTTCTTTCACCCCTCATACTCAGTTTCATTCTTCTTGGACTCCACATTTTCAGCAGTTTCTGCATCTCACTTGGTATTTACCGACTGGTCATATATCCGCCCACTTCTCAATGTTGTGGCTTTGACATCTTCGAATTGGTCACATTGTTGCTTGATAAAGTCCCTGTTTTCCTCTAGATAAGCATGTTTGTGATTTATGTCTCAAGATTTCGAATTGAAGCTGAGTTGTTTTGGATCACCATATCAGTCTTTTGCATCACCATATTAGTCTTTTGCATGTATTGCATGATCATATCTTCAAGTGTCAGCTTCTTCTCTTGCTGTGGGAAACTGTTGAGGTGGTCTAGCTGGCACTTGGTTATTGTTCCATGAAGAATTAGGATGATTTCTCCATCCGGAATTGAACGTGTTTGAATAAGGATTATTTTGACGTTGGAAATTGGACACGTAATGAGCTTGTTCATAACTCGGTTGGCCAAAAGGATTCCCTACTTGGCAATCTACACTTGAATGATTTCCTGCGCAATGATCACAAACAACATTAGTTTGAATAGTATTAACATTCATCTTACCTATTTGTTGTGATAGATTTGCCATTTGTGCCGCCAATGTGGCAATAGCATAATCTCTAAACGTCCTGTACTCCTGGTCAGCCATATTAAATTTGGAGGCGGCGACCTCTTTCTTTTTCTCTTTACTGAATGCCTTGTTCTCTTTTTTTTTTTATAATAAAATAAAATCCAAAATAGTAAAATCTAGCTGGTATCAATATCAATAATAAATAACTATTCCCTGGCAATAATGCCAAAAACTTGTTCGCATAAAAATATATTTGCAAGTGCACAAAATCGTAACAAGTTGTAAAGTGTTTTAAAGAAAACGGATATCGAACCCACAATGAATAATTATGCTATTGAGTATTGAAATTGACTAAATTAATTACTATTTGGAAAATCAAAATTTGAAGAATGGATTATCTAAATTAAACTGAGGACAAAAGTATTAAAATTAAGATTCTATAGATAATAAGAATAGATCTAGAGCATTTGACTTCACCTAGCAAATCCCACACAGTTTATTCTTCATTGTTAGAGATTCCCAATTATCCCAAGTTGATGATAAGAATCTCTTAACTATTCAATATTTTCTCTCAAACAATATCAAAAATATCTCCAACTAATAACTTCATATCTCTATGTGAATTTAACTAATTGGAGACCCATTAAATTCTTTGGATTTTATTGAAAATCACACTAGTCGTGGTAAAGCATCTTTGATTTCGCTCAACTAATGGTGTTTAATTATAGAGCTTTAATCACAAATCACCTCTCGATCTCATAGTAATTCAATAGATCGAATAATAGTTAGCTAGAAAATTCCAATCATTAAGAATAAGGAATAAACACTCTGTGACGCCACCAAATTCTGCTTGGGATCGGACGAACATTTGAAGCGTCGAGACATGCAGCACAAGGTTACCTACCCCCGTTCATGACATATAAGATGTAATGTTCCTAACATGCATATAGCATTATGCAATATTCACAGTGGATAATTTTTTTTCTTTAGCAATACTATGCACCAAACTGAAATATCTAAAATACTTAAAACATACTTCATACATAATGACATACTAAACAACTGAGATGACAACACTAGTCCAAAATGGTTGCAATCAAAAGAGTGCTAGAGATTGAACTCCACAAATACAAGTAGTAATCTGAGGTAACTACTTTACTATCATCTACGTCGCATCGTCGGTTAGTCGACCGTTTCCAGTTGGTCGATTCTCAATTCTTCTTCAGATCCTGTAACCAGATATACCGTTCGGGAAAAATGGTAGTTGGACTATCACAGTGAGATTTGATTACAAATCTCAGCAAGTTAACAAAAAACCTACACACAGGTTAATGATGCATGCATGGCAATAAAAGCATGAATGTATAATCAAAATCATAAGTAATCATAGCATAACTTGACATACAACATAACAAAACTGACATAACTTTAACTGAAGCGTGAACTGAACATGAACTGAAACTTAACTATACATGAACTTGAACTGACTTCTTTACTTAACATGAACTTGAATTGACTTCTTTACTTGACATGAACTTGGACTTGAATTATGAAACTTGACTTTACATGAACTTGAACTAACTTCTTTACTTAACATGAACTTGGACTTGAATTCTGACAATCAAAATGATTCCGCCAGACGTTTCGTTAGGAAGAGTGAACAATCAGAATGATTCCGCCCAACATATTCCATCAGAGATACTTAGAAAATCAGAATGATTCCATCATGATTATTTTAAATGAGATACCCTAACAATCAGAATGATTATGCTAGGAGTATCTGCATAACTAAACTTGAACTGAATTCTGACAATCAAAATGATTTCGCCAGAAGTACCTCGCGTGAATTACTAATGGAGATGCTCAGACAATCATAGTGATTACATCATGAGTATCCTAGACATAACTGACTTAAACGTAACTCAACAGATATGACTTACTTGATATAGAAACATTTCGTAACACGGCATAACATGTAACAGGCAACATACTTAAAATGACATACTTGCAACAGTGAATACTGCATGACATGACATACATGTAACAAATGGCATACTTAACTTAACATGACATACTTGCAATGTATAACAGTGTATATCAATACATGATAGAATAAATTATGTAACAAATGAATAATTCATGACAGAATAAATTATATGTAATAGATAAATATTTAATGACTTGGCATCGCACATATGATAACATACATACATACATGCACTGTAGTTCCTCTACTTATCACTCATACATATTAAACATCTAGTAAGTTAAAAGCTAACTTACCTCAGTCTTCGAGCTTCTAGACAAAACTCAAGTGCGGTCACGAGAAACTGAAAGTAGTGATTTATAAAAGTTAGAACTTAATCACTAACAATTAGGAATATGGAAAAATATCAACTTAGAGTAAAATTACCATTTTACTCTCTGCATGTGGGAAAATGACCATTTTACCCCCAACTTAAGGATTTTTCATCCTAACTCCAAAAATCACCAAAATTTACATACCTCATGTAAATTTTGTCCCAAGCTCAAATATCAATTCAAAAAAATTTAAAACTAAACACAACCATTAGAACTTCATAGGGCCGAAACTTACATAGGCTATTTCCCTTGCTTTTTGTTGCAATTCTTTCAAATTTCAAGACTCATGTTTAAACCAAAAATTTTCTTCTAATATACTCATAACATATTCCTAAGAATAATTATGTTTTGAGTCATAAAAAAAAGCCATCAAAATCACTAAAACCATACTTAAACTCTTTGGTTTTTCTTCTAAGTTCAAAATAGATTTTTGTTTCTAACTTGTTTTGATCAATCTCTTGATCCATGACTTATAAAGATGTGATCTTCAAATAGATCAATGATCTCCAAATGGAACAACTAAGGTATCTACGTAAACTAGACTAAAAAAGGAACAACTTTCATGAAGTGAACTTTGTGAGAAAATACTTACAAAAGCTTCGAATCAGGCGTGCAAAAGAGATAAGAAAAACTGTCCGAGAGTGTTTTCTGCGTTCTATCAAGAAAAAGTGAAAAGGAGGGTGGCTTTTCATGGGAAGTGGACTGGAGAGCCTCTTACACAAGTTATGGAAAGTGATAGGACTGAAAGAAAGCTTGAGTGTTGGCCTTTTCTTCCTATTACAATAAACAAAAATCAGCCGAAGATCTTTTCTAAGGGTGGAGTGTAAAACTGAAAGAGTGAGGTGGCCCTTTAGCTTTGTACTTCAAGAACCTTCTAGGCCCTTCTTTTGGAAAGATCTGGTCAGCCAAGTGGGGGTGCAAAACTTATCCAAATAGCAATCCTTTGGTGACCAAATTCGTGGGCCTTAAAGGGCCTAAACCGAATGGGCATAAATTTTGGGGTTTTAAGAGGGTTTGGGTTGCTATCAAGCCCAAATACAATATCTCTTGGCCCAATCAATTTTCCAAGGTTAACAAGGTTGTATATTGATGTTCTAATACAAATTTGAAAGATTAATAGCATGTGGAAGTATTTTAATCAAGCGATTAAACACAATGCTAGAAACTGATTCATATAGGTTTTGGAAGTCAACTTTATGGTTTGGATAAAACCGTTTTGGATTTCGATTTCAACCATGCTTTTGGATTCTCAGTTGGACTTCAACCATATAGGATTTCACTAGGGTGGAAATTCTCTTTGGTTTGGTACAAATTGATTGGTCGGATGGAATAGGGTTTTTGCTTAGGTGGCATGATCTCACACCTTGATTCCTTCAAATCCATCAAACATTCCTCTTGGTACCAAGTGTCTAATACTATTTATTATATGTGACTAAGATCTTGCCAAGTGTCCAAATAAAACTTCTCTGATCTAGTTTGGACATTCCACACTGTGATTTTGAAAATACTGCGCTAGGTGTGCTTACTAAGGTTTCTATTCACTCTGAAAAGTGAATAATAAAATTAGCACTAAAAAATCCTACATATTCATATTAACCTACGGTGAAAATATTTTACCAAAATTCAATCTCGAAGTGCCCCTAAAAAAGAATTCATAGTTTCGATCAGCCGTTTCGTCCAAAAATATGAAAATTAACTTATTGTGCCATAAAATCCTAAATAATTAACTGAGTCTAATGGCGCAGACCATAACTCATTCCTACACTTATAACTACCTCAAATAATTAGAAAAGCACTTTTGGCACCATAGTGAGTGATAACACTAACTATGTTGATAGACTAAAACCTATACGATTGGTCAATTCGTGAAAACTTATAGGGTTTTCACGAAATTCCTAAAGCCAATAGAAATTCTACCTTTGAATTTCTAGCTGGCTGTTACACACTTAATCATGGAAATATTGAAAATAAAATAACTTGGAATATAAACTATGTGTTCAATGCTAGGCTACACCAAAGCTCTAGAAAATAGAATTAGTTCATAATGGAATTGAAAAGAAAAAGAATAAAACTAGTGTTCTTCGTCGAAGTCAGTTGATGAAGCATGTGGCTCTGGCCTTTGCCCTCCAGTTCCGTCTTCTAAAAAAAACACTTAAAGAATAAATCCTGGAACTCTAAAGTCAGACTTAGACACGAAAACATAAAATTTGTCAACTCTGATTCATAACTCTCTCTATTCATCGCACAAGCCGGGATTAAATAGATGTCGAAATACAAATCTGAAAGCAAGATAACTGTGGCTAAAATCTCGCCTAAAGATCTGAAAAATAGTTTCTAAAGATAAATGTTAACGTAAAAGGAATTATCTCAAGAATAATGGGATTATCTAAAATGGAAGATTTAGTGATATGCACCTTGAATTGTGGGGTTCAGGAGGATTTGGTCGCCAACAAATTAATTGCGAAACTCAGATTTGGTGGCCAGCACCAGATTGATCCTGGTCGAGAGGAATTATCCCATCGATTAGATGTCATGTGCACTGAATATAACTAGCATGGAGGTCACAAATGAACGAGCGTGAAGGTCACAATGACCACACAACGCTCTCCTCGCCTACCTAGTGGAAAGACTCTCGACGGAGATGAAAGACTCCTCTTGCCTTTTCTAGTTGTTGCCCACAATATTATTTAGGTTGGTCTTTTAAGTTGGTCGTTTAGACTAGTCGCCCTATCTAACTGCCTAGACCCTTGTCCCCAAATCTTCGTATCTTCTGGTCGCACCTTCTAGTCGCGAGTTTCCTCACCTACCGAGAGATAAGTCTTTAAAATAAAATCAATAGTATTGAAGGAAAAATGACACTTTTCATAAATAAAAGAGTGAATATAAATCACATAAAAATAACATTTAATCATGCAGCGCAGAAGGGAAAGCAAGAGGAAGAAAAAAAAAAGTTGGCTTTTAACCCTTAAAACACCAAAACGATGTCGTTCCCAGGGGGTAAAACTCACTACTCAGGCCACTAGGTGGCGTCATTTTGGAGGTGGGGTTGGGCTTCAAGCGTGCTCATCGACTGGGCCCGTTTTCCACCCCCTTTTTGGCCCAAAGTAGCCCACTACAAAAAAAAAAAAAAAAAACAAGCCCTTCTAACCCACTACACAAGATGGCCCAAAACCTTAGAGAAGAGAATAAAATAAATAAAACTAACAATAAAATAAAATAAAATAATCAATAATACTAATAGAAATAAATAATTAAGGCACACTAATTTTGGGGTCTCACATAAAGATCATATCCTATGTTTTAAAAATCATGCTAAGACCACAAAATATGCACTTCAAAAAAAATCACAAACTCCTTACGACAAGAAAATGTTAAAGCACCAAATCTCGAACAACGCTTTGATGCATTTGGATTATGTCCTTTCCACTAAACTCCAAGGACTCCGAAAGTCCATAAAAATACTCTTAACATGTTCATAAATCCATAACATGCTTGAACAATCAAGTCAAAGACTACAAAAAATCACAAACCATCACCCAACACAATTGGCTTGCATACTAATTTCAAAACTGAGTACCACATATTTTGATTTTAGATCAAACCACTAGATCCAAGTTCGTCATGGAATAAACTTTCAAGAAATAAAACTATATATCTCGTATTCAAGTTCTAAACATGATCTAAGCATTAAACGTAAGATCTCATGGCAAAAAGTGCATTAAAACACAAAGCAACCCGTGAGCCTCAAGTTTATGTCCTAACCAGACCTTAGCATTCATAAAAATTTATTTCATCAAGATCAAAACCATTAATCTCTAAAAATAACTTCCTAACATATAGATAAAAGTCTTAAGATTAACATATGTGAATATCAAGACCATAGGATCATGTTTCCATAACAAAGATCAACACTTGTGAAAGCAAAATTTGTTTTCACACCTCCAGTTTCCAACTTTCTAAAATCATGCAAAATTCTTAGTAAAAACTCTTAAAATGCAACCAATTTTGATCTGACTTGCATGTTAGCATGTTAACTGCAAACCATAAAAAGATCGGACCAAGATCTTGCCAACAACTTCATCACATAAACCAAAATTGCACACAATATCCAGACTATCACCCAGTAAGACCTTTGCATGCTTAAATAGACTTTTCACAAATACATCAATGGAAACTAGACTCAAAGAGGAACAACTTATATGAGTTAGCTTTGTGATAATCTACTTACAAATGCTTCAAAAAATAAATCAAGAATGACTAGAAACACTGTCTAAAGATTCCTCTAGAGTTCTCTCCAAGAAAGCAAAGTAAGAGTGACAAAAGCATGAAGAACAAGACATGGACGAATTATGTAGGGCTAGAGAGATAAGAGGGGATGTGAGGGTGACCATTTGATGATGGTTTTGTTAACCGAAACCATGGGCAAAACCATGGGCAACAACACATAGTTTTCAGCCAAGGAAGCTGCCATGTGATGGGTGGTGGTGAGGTGGCTGATTGACCTCCCATCAGCTACTATTTAGGCTGATATGGGCAGTGAAAGTACACACCTAGGTCAGTGGTGAAAACTTCCTCAACAAGCACTTAGGTGGAGATTTTCAGTGGGCCTTAATGGTCCTTAACTGATTGGACCTCATTTAGGGTTTCGATAGGGTTTGGTTTGAGGTTTTGGTTTCTAACATGCCCTAATCCACTTTCTTGGCAATGAAACCACCCAGGTATAGAAGAATAAATAAGAGTATAATGATATGAATTTGAATGGTTAATAACATGTGGAAGTGATTTAATCAAGTGATTAACCACTAAGCTAAAACCAGCCAACACTTAGGGTTTGGGACAACCATTTGTGGTTTGAGGAAACCTTTTAGGGTTTTGGCTTTTACCAAGTTTTTGGGATTTCAAATGGATCTCAAAGATTTTGGATTTCACTAGGGTTGAAACCCTCTTTGGTTTAGCACAAAAATGAATGGTTGGATGTATAGTGTTTGGCTTAGGTGACACAATCACAATGCTTGATTTTCCTTCATTTCCTTTACATTTCTATATCATGCTTCTAGGTGTCCTATACTATTCACTATGTGTGACTACGATCCTGCCATGTGTCTAAATAAACTTTTCTAAACTGATTTGGAAAATCCACATTATGATTTGAAAATGATTGGACTAGGTGCTAATGTAACAGCCCTGGTGGAATTTCTATTGACTTTAGGAATATCGTGAAAACCCCACAAGTTTTTACAAATCGACTAATCACTCAGGTTTTAGTCTGTCAGCATAGTCAGTGTTATCACTCACTATGGTGCTAGAATTATGAGTATAATTATTTGAGGTAGTTAGAAGTGTCAGAATGGGTTTTAGTTTACGCCATTAGACTCAGTTGATTATTTAGGATTTTATGGCGCAATAGCCCAGTTTCATAATTTCGGACGAAACGCCTGTTTGAAATTTTGAAATTTATTTTTAGGGGCACTTCAGGGTTCTATTTCGGTAAACGATTTTCACTATAGGTTAATTTGAATATTTAGAATTTTTCAGTACTAAGGTTATTATACATTTTTTTGGAGTGAATAGTAATCTCGATAAGCGCACCCAGTATAGTGTTTTTCAAAATCATAGTGTGGAATATCCAAATTAGGTTAGAGAAGTTTTATTTGGACAACTAGTGAATAGTATTAGACACTTGGCACCATGAGAAACCATTAGAATCCTAGAAAAACCCAAAATGGTTGGAATCCAATTAAAATCCCAAAAACTTGGTTGAAACCAAAACCCTAAACAGTTTCCCAAACCCTGAAGTTGGCCTCCAAACCCTTTCTAACCCGATTTCTAGCAATGTGTTTAATCATTTGATTAAATCACTTTCACATGCTATTAATTAATCAAATCCTTATTATGACATCATTATCTAACCTTTTAAACCTTGAAAATTTTTTTGGTCCAAGGAAAATTGGTTTTGGACTTGATAGCATCTCAAACCCTAACCAAACTCCCTTTAAACCCCAAATTGAAGCCTACTTGATTGGGGCCTACCAAGGCCCACGAATTTGACCACCTTGGCAAAGCTTCTTCAAGCAGTTTCCTTCGCCACATGGCAGATCATCCACTACCATTGGCTGCACCCAATAGTGCCTTGATGTGAAGGAGAAATCCACTCCATCAACCTCCATCTCTCACAGGTGCTATAGGCAGTCCTTGCCCCTCACTATTCTCCACTTTATGTCACATAGCCAACTCCAATACAGGGTCATTCAAGCCCATAACTTCCCCCTCCAGGAGTCTAAAGTCGTGCAAGGCACATTTCACTCCATTTTATCACTTCTTCGCTCCGTTCTTAGAGAGAAACTCAATAGAGCTCTCTCGGGCAGATTTTTGGGTCTTATTGCATGGAGATTTAAGACCCCTTGTAGGTATTTTCTCACGATGACTCGTTCATAAAATTTGTTCATATTTGAGTGTAGTTTTTGCGTATATCTGATTAATCTCATTCCATGCTCATTTGATCGGTCTAAAGTATTTTTAAACATGGAAAGGTTATTTTGGGTGTGAAATTAGATAGTATGTTATGTTTTGAAAATTTTGACCAAGCTAATAAACATATCTTGTTCCGAAATTTGTAGGGAATGTTGTTAGCATGTATTTATAAATCTTCATTGAGGCTTTGTTGCATGAATAAAGCTTTTGATGATAGATTTCCTTAAATCAAGAAACTTGAAAACTAGAAGTGGAAAAATAGTTTTTATTTTGTGAAAGTTTGAATATTTCGTGGTTTAATCTTATTCCAAAGGCTTTGATATTTTATATGATGCTCCTAAGCCTCTTATATACATGTTAGAATGTTATTTTGAAGATATTTAGTATTATTTTTAAAAATATGATTTTGTATGCAAGAGGATTTCGGTTAGGCCTAAGATTTGATATTTTTGGGTTAGATCCATGTTTTATTGAATTATAGCCATGTGATTTTAAGTTTGATGGTTGGATCTTCTTTAGGACACGTGTTTAAACCATGAGATGTTTTAGTTTTAAGATCACATGTCTTTAAGCCATGGATCAAGAGATTGATCAAAGTTAGTTGAGAGAAAAGTTTCTGTTTTGGATTAAGTTTAAAACCAAAAACTTTAAGCGTTGTTTTGTGATTTTTGGTGACTTTTGTTTGATGTTTTAAAAGCATGGTTGATCTTAGGATGATGTTATGAATATGATAGAAATAATATTTGATTTTTTTGGAATTCTTGGAGATATTTTTATTAAGGTCAAAACTTGTGTTTTAATGGTTTACCTTTTGTTAAAAAGTTTTGGTCTTCTTACAAAAAGTTTGGTTTTGATGATTAACTTTTTCGTAATGGATTTGTTAAGTGTGTTTTTAAACTTAGGATAAGAAGATCTTTTTTACAAAATTTTGGTTTAATCATGGGTTTTGAAGATGGAAGAAATTGCAACCAAAATCATGAGAAATGGCCTATGAATGTTTCGGCCATTGTGAGTTTTCCATAGTTGTGAATGGTTTTAGATTTTTTTGAGTTGATATTTGATTCTAGAAAAAAATTTACATGAGGAATGTAAATTTTGGTAATTTTTGGAGTTAGGATGAGAAATCCTTAAGTTATGAGTAAAACGGTCATTTTTCCACATGTAGAGGGTAAAATGGTAATTTTACTCTAATTTGTCCCTTTTCACTTTTCTAATTTTTAGTAATTAAATTTCTAAATTTTAGAATACCCTCTTACAGTTCCTCGTGTTTCGCACTTTATTCTCGTAAAATGCGAAGATCGAGGTAAGTTAGCTCTTAACTTACTATCAGTTTACTGTGTATGTGTGATGGGTAAGGGTACTATAGTTCATATTCGTATGTTGTTATATATGCCATGTCATGCCATGTCATCACATGTTTATCTATTACACGAATTACTCGGTCATGAAATACTTATTTGTTACACAATATATTCTGTCTCATGTTACTATCTGTTGCAAGCATGTCGCATTACGTATGCTATCTATTACATGTATGTCATGTCACATAATATTTACTGTCACATGTTATGTCATGTTATGAAATATTATCTGTTACATGTTATGCCGTGTTATGAAATATTGTCTGTTACATGTATGCCATATTATGAAATGTTTTCTGTTACATTTATGTCTCAAAATATGTCATGTCTGTCGTCTTATGTTCATGTCACGTCACGTTACAAAATGTCATGTATGCTAGTTAAGTTATTCATGTCAATCATGACCCTAAGCGCTGGGATAGGATAATATCCTAATGGAACTCATTTGCTCACGCTGGAGTGTCTAAATAGATGTGAAATTCCCTGAGTTGACGAAGTAAAGTGAACAGGTTACGAATGGGGCCTAACTAGTTGGTCACCGGAGTGCGCCAGGCACTAATGCCGATGGAGCCACACTTTATGTTACGTGTGTCTACAGTAAGTGTGGCACAAACAATTCATGGGGCCACAACAACTGTGGAGCATACACTACGTGAGCCACAGCGATTGTGACACGTAGAATACGTGGGGCCACAACAACTATGGAGTACGTATTAATGTACTCACAACTGGTATAGACACCTGTATTATGATGTAGTAATCGGCATGCACACACGGCTCAAGGGGACTCGTGTAGTACCCGTATGGTCACTTTAATAATTAAGTCTATTAAATAAGATTCCAAGTTCATATATTGCACGTTCAAATTATGTTTCATGTTATGATATGTTCAAATTTACGTTCATGTCAAGTTTCAAATTCATGTCAATCATGGTAACCCCATGAGATAAGAATACGCAATCATGGTAATCCCATGAGATAAGATTACTCAATCATGGTGACCCCATGAGATAAGAATATGTTTCAAGTTCATGTTTATGTCATGTTATGTTCATGTTCATGTTATTTTCATGTTCACATTCATGTTATGTCATGTTCACATTCATGTTATGTTTCAAGTTCACGTTCATGTTATATTGTGTACAAGTTCATGTTATGTTCAAGTTCATGTTCAAATTATGTATGTCCATGTTCATGCTATGTTTCAAGTCCATGTTATGTTTCAAGTTCACGTTCATGCTATGTTGCTATTCCATGTTATATTTTAAGTTCACGTACATGTCATGTCACGTCAAGCTAAGTTTCAGTTTTAGTTCAAGTTATGTCATTTATGTCATGCTATATGTCAAGTTATGCTATGCTCACGACTTTGATTATGCATTCTTGCTTTTACTGCCATGCATGCATCATTAACCTGTGTGGAGGTTTTTTGTTAACTTGTTAAGATTTGTAATCAAATCTCATCGTGGTAGTCCCAACTACCATTCCCCATGAATGGTAGGCGATATGTTAGGATCAGAGCAGGAAGCAGACACTGGTAGACTGAAGGAGGTTGACTAGACGCCGTAGACGCATCACGGAGCTTGCAGCCTCCATAGTTAGGTCTTTGGGTAGTAATCTGGCATCGTTAGTCGAGTTACGCGAGTTACTTAACAAACTAGCCCAATAGTGTATTTTGGCAATGTAATTACGGAGCCAGGTCTCCTTTATTTTGAGATTACAGTCTTCTGAGACCCGTGCTTTAATCGTGGATGTTTATTTTGTTAAGTATGCATGAATTATGTTTTAACTATTTGGGATATTATAAGTTTAATGCATAGTATTGTTCAAAAAAAAAATTATCCGCTGTGAATATTGCATAATGCTAAATGCATGTTAGGAATATTGCATCTTACATGTTATGAACAAGGGCAGGTAACTTTGTGTTGCATGCCCCGATGCTTCAGATGTCCGTCCAATCCCAAGCGAAATCTGGGGACGTCACAGCTAACAAGAGTGTTACCATTCACTCCAAAAAAGGCAAAAAAAAAACAAAAAACTTTGCCCCATAAAATTCTAAATAATCATACAAACCTAATAGTGCAATTCGTTTAAAAATTTTTGACTCCTAAGTGCCTCAAATAAATCAAAACACGTTGTCAAATAGTTAAATATTCATCTGAGACTAATGACTCAAACAATTTCTTAAACTCAAACTCCTAAGTACCTCAAATAAATAAAATCACAGTTCTGTCACCAAAGTGGGTAAAAAACTAATTATGCTAATAGACTAAAACTTACACAATTGTTCAATTCATGAGACATTTTCGGAGTTTTCACGATGTTCCTAAAGCCTAAAGAAATCCATGCATTGAATTTTTGGTAGGTTGTTACATGCATATTAGATGCACTGCATCTTTAACTGTCATGAATGGGGGTATGTAAGTTTTATTGAAAAACCTGACACTTCAAGTTCCATTAAATCCTAAGCGGAGCAAGCAAGCATCACAATATATATGTTAGTGAGGATTATTATTTTATTTACCCACAATATTAAAATGCTCAAAGTTTTTCGTTATCTCCAAAGTCCAATATTTATCTCAATATTTTTTTTTTAATTTTATGAAAAAAGTTATAAGATCTTAATGTGTGTAACATTAGATATGATGATATGTATGCTTAGGGGTGAGCATCGAAATTGTTGAAGTGGGAATTTAAAGTTCCAACTCCGACTTAATTAGAGGTCGAATCTGGCCTCCGATACCCCAATTAGAATTCGCTTCACCTCCGACTCCAATTAATTTGTAAAAGAAAACGAATGTTGGAGTCAAAATCGGTGAGTAGGATTTTTTGCACACCCCATGTATACTATATCAAAATCTCTTAATCCTAGAAACTAGGTATGGTAGTCTTCCATGCATGATTGTTAACTGCTGGCAATTTTTATTCCGAACCGTTAAGTCAAATTTGGTATTAATTTCTTGATTGCAAAGGGAAGGTGAACTACGGCCGAGAGCTTCGGGTTGGACTTACAATATTCAAGCTATTCTATTTACCATGCCTATTTATTTTTCCTTTTAATTTATTTCCTATTGTCAGATAACATAGAACTAATTAGTGGTATATGTATATATATATATATATATATACAGTACTTCAGAGTGATATTCGAGCTGGTATATTATATATATGTTGCTCATAATTAGCAGCAATTAATACTAAAAAATATTGGTGGTACGTCTGTCTGTTGTGGTCCAAAGGAAAGCGTGAAGATGAATTTGCAAGTGCAAATTAATGTAATTAAGTGGCACCCATTCTCCTTCTCTTGGGGGTTATGAAGTGGCTATCAAGCCACTACATGAGCCTTGATGACTGGTCCTTAATGGACAGCCGGGGGTTACACTTAGAGGAGCCATGAAAATAATCCCTTGACCCTTTGGATGAGATACATGTGTAACACAAATAGAAAATATCTCTCTTAAGCATGGTTTTCTCTAGTCCCGACTTTTAGGTTGTGGAATATGTGGGTGTTGCTCTGGTCTTACCACGTAGCACACTACACCATCGACGTGAAGATTTTTTATGAACAACAACGATAGAAAATCCGTTGAACAACTGCACTAGATCCAAGATATTTTCGATAAAATAATATCGTTTCCGTTGTGTATTCTGATCTAGTATTTCTAACATTGGTATCAGAGCTAGATCGATTGTTCTTGATTTAGTTTTCATCTACTTTGTTTATGTACGCTGCTGTGCGGGAGGGGCCAATCCCTGAAGGGCCCAGTCCTGAAGAGGCCAAACCTAAGAACTCCAGGCCCAAGGGGGCCAAGCCCAAGAACTCCTGGCCAAGGACAAGATCCCTCTGTGAGCTAAGAGTCAGGGCTGGGGAATCACGTTTTGAGCCCGTGACTGCGAACCCATCTGAGAAGACCCTTTAGCGCAGGGTTCGGAGGAACCTGTGAGATCGTCTTGAGGCTCAGCAGCCTACCAGGACCTAACGTAGGACGTAGGGCAAGACGCCCAGCAGCACGCGGACGGCTGAAAGCACCCGGTCACAGACTCATTAGATTCAAAGGAAGCCGCACTTAAATTCATGAGGCAGGAAACCCGGCATGCAACGACGCATCCCACGCACTAAGGACTGCTCGCCCACAACCTGACACCTAGCTCCGGCAGAAAGCAGCAGAACAGGCCAAGCCCAGCTAACACTCCACGATCTCTTTTAGCTGCTGGCTAACACACTGTGGCTGTAGGAAATGAGTGGTAGTAGGTTTGACACTTGACGCACCACAACCTCCTAGTAGCAGGATAGGCCTAACACGACTGACACACCACGATCTCCTTCAGCAGCTAGAGCCAAGGGCTGACACTCCGTGGCAGCAAGAGATGAGTGGTGACAGGTCTAACACCTGATACGCCACGACCTCCCTCGCAGTGGGACCCGTATCAGGTATAAATAATGGGCTTCCCTTCGATAGGAGCCTTGGCTGAATTTTGAGTGTTCTTACTATTCTTCTGAGTTGTTCATAAAGAATCATTCACTGACTTTGGCATCGGAGTGACCCCGGACGTCACCAAAGCCCTTCCTCCTAGTTTGTAGGTGGCTTGAGCTTGGATACCATGGAAGTGCTTGGGATGCGAAACACGACATCAACAATGGCATTGTCTGTGGGATAATTTTCCATAAAAGTGTGTACTTCGCATGCTAGCAGCAATGCGCTCCCAAGCTACGCGAAGGGGAGATAAAGAAGAAGGGACAATGGAAGCAAGACTAGCAAGTATGGAGGAGATAGTAAGGAAGTTGACGGAAGAA
This sequence comes from Juglans regia, assembly GCF_001411555.2. Lineage (NCBI taxonomy): Eukaryota > Viridiplantae > Streptophyta > Magnoliopsida > Fagales > Juglandaceae > Juglans > Juglans regia. The sequence continues at coordinate 28,763,357 of NC_049901.1, read as the reverse complement.
GCTGGGATGCTACGACAAGAGAATGCGGCCCTCAAGCACACCAACGAAGAGCTAGTGGGAGGTGCAGAACCAAGTGGCAATGAGCAGGAGGATTCCCAACGGCAGAATAAGAGAGACGCAAGATGCACGTTCAAATCTGAGAGCTTGGGGATAAATGCGCAAAGATGGCTAAAAAGATAGACACACCATCCACTGTAGACCAGCTACTGATTAGCACCGACCTCCAGTACAGCGCGGGAGTCATGATAGTGACACTACCTCCCAAGTTCAAAGTACCCCAGATGGAAATGTACGACAGGTCCAAAGATCCACTGGAGAACCTAGAGACGTTCAAAGCCCACATGACCCTGCATGGTTTCCCAGGGGAAGTCGCCTGTCGAGCCTTCCCACTGACACTGAAAGGAGCCACCCGGATCTGGTTTGGGTCACTGGGTACAGAAACGGTAGATAGCTTTGAGGAGCTTGCCCGCCTTTTCATGATGCAATTCCTGGCAAGTCAGAAAAGGAGATGCCCGACAGCTTACCTCCTAACCGTCAAAAAGCATGATGGTGAGAACTAGAAGTCATATCTCGCGCAGTTCAATCGAGAGCGTATGACCACCGATGACCAAGACGAGAAGATCACGTTGGCGGCTCTCCTAGGAGGAATTTGGCCTTTGAATTCGTTCATGGTGTAGATAGCGTGAAAGACCCCTAAAACGCTAAGGGAATTCATGGATCGGGTAGATGGTTTCATCCACACTGAAGATACACTCGAGGCCTTGACTGGGTTCGAGATGGAGCGAATGGGTCGGAAGGCATCAGGCCCACGAGGAAGCCGCGACTAGGGAAAGAAGGGAGCGTTAGATACAAAGAGCAGGGGAGAAATGCCGGCTCGGCCCCAAGGGGAAGCCGCACGCACACAAACCTGGCTGTGGAAGGGAACTGACGCCCAAGCCCTTAAGGAGAGCAGCCCCGAGATGAGGAAAGCAGCTCGTACTGTAAGTTCCACATGAATAACCAGTACAACACTCAAGACTGCTACGCCCTAAAGAGGATGAGAAAGGAAGACCAGCGTAATTGGGTGCACCGGACGGATGACCATGTAGATCGAAGCGGAGGGAGGCGCATGGATCCCTGGCGAGGTGCAAGCCCAATAAGGCAGGGAATGAGGGATGAAGCACGGAGGAGTCCCTCGGCGGAGATCTGCACCATCATAGGGGGTTATGCGGAAGGCAGAACCACTTCATCGGCTTGGAAAGCACATGCCAGAAGGTGCGGTATGAGGAAGTGTTTGTCGTTGAACGAGTTGCAAACAGGCCCCTACAAAGCACCAGAGGTCCCACGATAACTTTCAACGCAAGAGACGAAGAAGACATCCTCCATCCGCATGATGACGGGCTGGTTGTAACGATGCAAGTGGCCGTTGCGAAGATGGGGAATCAGTAGTTCAGCAGACATCCTGTTTTGGGAGGCCGTTGCGAAGATGGGGAATCAACCCAGACCGACTGCTTCCTGCTCCAATGCCGCTCAAGGGCTTCACAGGAGACGTCATTCGACCAATGGGAGATATTACCCTTTCGATACTAACAGGGAAGGCTTCCAGGACTGCGGCCATCATGTCCGATTTCTTAGTCATCAAGGCTCCATCTTCATACAACGCCATACTGGGGCACCCCACCCTGGATAGTTTCAAGACAATGATGTCCACTTACCACCTCAAAATGAAGTTTCCCACTGACTTGAGAGTGATCGAAGTTCGCGGGGAGCAGGTCCTGGCTTGGGAATGCTACGACTGAGAGCTAAGGCACGAGGTCAAACTAGTCGCAGTCGTCGAAAAGATGGAAGAAGTACCAAAGCCAGGTTCACCCCCATCCCTGACTGAATTGGGATGAAGAGATCCGTGATGAACAGGCTCTTCGACAAGTAGAACTAAATGAGCCCTTGGAGCTAGTGGCAATTGATCAGTTGACACCAAAGTGGAAGGTCCAGATCGGGACTAAGCTAGACCCGGAGATGAGAACGGTGCTCATATCCCTTCTGATAGAGCGCCGGGACGTGTTCGCTTGGAGCCACGAGGATATGCCAGAGATTGACAACTCCATCATTGAGCATCGGCTTTGTGTTGATCCGGCGGCTCGGAGAGTCAAGCAGAAGCAGCGACGCTTTAGCGCCGAGAAGTATCGGGCAATAGCCGAGGAGGTGGAATGTCTCCTAACAGCAAGGTTCATCCAGGAGGTCCATTACCCAGAATGGCTATCTAATGTAGTTTTAGGGAAGAAGGCCAACGAGAAGTGGCGGATGTGTGTCGACTTCACTGACCCAAACAAAGCTTGCTTGAAAGATAGTTTCCCTTTACCACGCATCGACCTGATCATGGATTTGATGGTGGGGCATCCCTTCCTTAGTCTCATGGAGGCCTATTCCGGGTATAACCAGATCAGGATGAACCCAGACGACGAGGAGAAGATAGCATTCGTAATAGACCAAGGCCTCTACTGCTATAAGGCCATGTCATTCGGCCTTAAAATGCTAGGGCCACCTACCAAAGGCTAGTTAACTAGATGTTCAAACAACAGATCAGCCGAAATATGGAGGTGTACGTAGACGATCTGTTGGTGAAAAACAAGGAGCCTGGATAGCATTTGGTAGACTTATGAGAAGCACTTTTCGTCCTTTGGTAGTACCGGATGAAGCAAAACCCATTGAAGTGCGCATTCGGAGTGGAGACGGGTAAGTTTCTAGGGTTCATGGTCTTCGAGAGAGGGATTGAAGTGAACCCAGAGAAAGTGGAAGCTGTGATAGGAATGCCTTCCCCTAGCAACTTGCACGAAATCCAAAGGCTAGCTGGGCGAGTAGCACCACTGAACCGTTTCATCGCTCGATCAACCGACAGGTGCTTGCCCTTCTTCAAAGTCCTAAGGAAAGCCCAGGGGTGGGATGAGACCTATGAAAAAGCCTTTGCCAATTTGAAGTTGTATCTAAGTTGCCCCCCGCTACTCAGCCAAACACAACCCGGGGAAACCTTGTCCGGTACACTGAAGGAGGGCAGTGGCCCATCTACTACATAAGCCAAGCCTTCCACGGAGCAGAGGCAAGGTACCCTCGAACAGAGATGTTAGTACTCACCCTAGTCGCCATGGCCAAGAGATTATGGTCGTATTTCCAGGCCCACCCAATGAAAGTCCTCATTGATCTCCCCCTCAAGAAAGTACTGGAGAAGCCAGACACCTCGAGATGGCTTGCAAAATGGGCGATCGAGCTCAGCAAATTCAACATGGAATATCGGCATCGAGTCACAATCAAAGGACAAGTGTTAGCAGATTTCGTTGCCGAGTTCACCAATTTTCCCAAAGAAGTTCCGAACAAACCCCTAGGAAAGCCCTACTCATCCTACCAGGCTAGAGGGGGGAGTAGGGGTGCACATCATCACCAAGCAATGAGAGGAGCACAACTATGCAGTCAAGCTAGCCTTCAAAACTACCAACAATGAAGCTAAGTATGAAGCACTCTTGTTGGTCTAGGGCAACAAGTGGTAGTTAGCCAGGTACTAGGGTAATTCACCACGAAGGGGAAAGGCTAAAGAAGTATCTCCAATTGGTCTGCAACGAGCGCAACCGCTTCCGCTACTTTAGCATCCAACAAGTGCCAAGAGGAGAAAACCAGAAGGTGGATCGTTTGGCGAGTGCCACGTCGGGGCAGAAAGAACTCCCTCTTCCGGAACACACTGTAGTCAGGATGGTCGATGCCCCCTCCATCGGAGTGGAAGTGTCTGTCACGACCCCAGCACCTCCCGGGTGGGCCACGAATATCCAGAAGTTCCTGCAAGAATGGCAGCTGCCCAGTGACTCGAGAAAAGCACGAAAGGTCAGGAAAAGGGTGGCCTAGTTCACCATGTTGGAAGGAGTTTTGTTCAGGAGAGGATTTTCAGATCCACTCCTCATATGCCTCTCTCCGGATGAAGCTCAATACGTGCTAGTGGAGATTCATGAGGAGATTTGTGGAAGCCACTTAAGAGGGAGGGCTCTCATTGTGAGAGTAACCCAGGCTGGATATTATTGGCCTCGCTCCCTCAAGGATGAGGAAGACTTCGCCAAGAAATGTCCAAAGTGTCAAGAGCACAGGCTGATTCTGCACTGCCCAGTGGAAGAGCTGACATCAATTAGGGCCCCAATGCCCTTCGCCTAATAAGGCCTAGACCTGATTAGCCCTTTCCTTACTACTAGAGGAGGAGCCAAGTTTGTCATTGTCGCGGTTGATTATTTCACAAAATGGGTTGAAGCTAAGGCCCTCGCAAGCATCACCTCTAGAACCATCACGAAATTCCTATGGAAGTCAGTGGTCTACGGATTTGGTATACCTCAGAACTTCATATCAGACAACGGAAAACAGTTCGACTACACACATTACCGGGAGTGGTGAGCAAAGTTTGGAATTCAAGTGAAGTACTCCTTGCCAGGATATCCTCAAGCCAACGGACAGGCCGAGACAACCAACAAAACCCTCATTTCCACCCTTAAGAAGAAAATTGGGGCGCACAAAGAAGCATGGGCTAAAAAGCTCCCGAATGTGCTGTGGGCATATCGGACCACTATCTGGACCCCCACACGGGAGACACCCTTTAGCCTTACCTACGGCAGCGAAGCAGTAATCCCCGTGGAAGTCGAACTCCCCACTTTCCATGTTCAACATTTTGACCCGGGCACTAACAACGAAAGGTTAGCCAAGAACTTAAATATATTGGAAGAAAGGAGAGAAGAAGTAGCGAAATGAATAGCGAATAACAAGTGAAAGGTGAAATAATACTTCAATAGGCGGGCGACTTGGTGCTGTGGCAAACTGGGATAACTACCCAGAAAAGGGAAAGCTGAGACCAAGATGGGAAGGACCAAACGTAGTGACTGTGAGCAACCAACCCGATTCCTATTGCCTAAAAAACAACCAAGGACACAAGCTACCCCACCCGTGGAATGCTAAACACTTGAACAGGTATTATGTGTAGAAGTATATTGTGATGCTTTGTATGAACAACCATGAATGAATGAGATCGCCGGATGTTCATCTCAAGCCTCCTGTTGTTTCTTTTAAATATATATATATATGTACGTAAACAAAAATGAGTCACTGCAGGGTAAGGACCCAAGTCCCCGAACTGGGTCCCGACCCCCCATCCAACAAAGCCGAGTCCCTGTACTCGTAAGAAGACGAGCTCCTTGACTCGCTCCAAGGTAAGGACCCAAGTCTCCAAACTGGGTCCCGACTCCCCATCCAACAAAGTCGAGTCCCTGCACTCGCTAGAAGACGAGCCCCATGACTCACTGAGGAGTAAGGATCCAAGTCTCCGAACTCGGTCCCAACCCCCCGTCCAACAAAGCTAAGTCTCTGCACTCGCAAGAAGAAGAGCCCTTTGACTCACTAAGGAGTAAGGATCCAAGTCTCTGAACTAGGTCCCGACCCCCTGTCCAACAAAGCTAAGTCCCAGCACTCGCAAGAAGATGAGCCCCTTGACCCGCTACGGGGTAAGGACCTAAGTCTCTAAACTGGGTCCTGACCCCCCGTCCAACAAAGCCGAGTCCCTGCACTTGCAAGAAGATGAGCCCCTTGACTCGCGGCGAGGTAAGGACCCAAGTCTCCAAACTGGGTCCCGTCCCCCGTCCAACAAAGCTGAGTTTTTACACTTGCAAGAAGACAAGCCCTTGACTCGTTGCAAGATAAGGACCTAAGTCTCTAAACTGGGTCCTAATCCCCTGTCCAACAAAGCCGAGTCCCTGCGCTCGCAAGAAGACGAGCCCCTTAACTCACTGCTGGATAAGGACCTAAGTCTTTGAACTAGGTCTCGACCGCCCATCCAACAAAGTCGAGTCCCTGCACTCACAAGAAGACGAGCCCTTTGACTCCCTACGGGGTAAGGACCCAAGTCTCCAAATTGGGTTCTGCCCCCGACCAACAAAGCTGAGTCCCTAAACTCGCAAAAAGACGAGCCCCTTGACTCTCTGCAGGATAAGGACCCAAGTCTCTGAACTGGGCCTCGACTCCCAATCCAACAAAGCCGAGTCTGTGCACTAGCAAGAAGACGAGCCCCTTGACTCGTTGTGGGGTAAGGACCCAAGTCTCTGAACTCAGTCCCAACCCCCCGTCCAACAAAGCCGAGTCCATGCACTCACAAGAAGACGAGCCCCTTGACTCGCTGTGGGGTAAAGACCCAAGTCTCTGAACTGGGTCCTGAACCCTCGTCCAACAAATTCAAGTCCAAAGTAAGGTCCCGAGTCTGGGAACCAACTCCCGATTCCCCGATTTTCGATAAAGCCAAAACCTTGGTCACACCCGCAACAAAAGAAAATGAGAGGGGAAGAGGAAAGGGAAATAAAAGAACACGACAGCTGCAAGAAACAAGTTCTCATTTCATTCATCGACAAGCATACATAATTACAAGAGAATTTGGGGAGGGCCATGCAAGGTCGCAAAATACTAAAAGGAAAGGGTGTAGAAACTAAAGGGCAAAGGGCCTAGGGCATCACTGGGGCGGAGGAGGCGGGGGGGGTGCTTGGGGGAAATGGTGGATACCCTGGCGTCCTGAAGTTCTTAACATAAGCTTGTGCCTTGGGATTGGGAGAAAGGGAGGCTAGTGGCAAAGTGTGCAGGTCTGGCTTGGGATTCTATAACAAGTGCTTCTGCATCCGATTGAGGCCCCCCAAATAGCCATGAGACCACGCTGCATCCTGGATGGCGTTTGCATTTGCGATCCAAGATCGAATCTCCCCAGAATGTTTGGCGACATCCTCCAGATGAGACTTCAGGCCGGCGATCTCATTGTTGCGAGATAGGAGATCAATGCTCTTCTAAATGCCCGACTGTGAGAGCTTGCCAATTCATGCCTTTTTCTCTCGCTGCTGCTTTCTTAAGTGCTGAGCCTCCTAGGAGTGCCTCAAATGTCTGAACAGTAGCCGTGAACACTGTCCAGTGGCTAGAGCCCGATTCTGTTGGGACCCCTCCAACACCTTTCGAGCGGCCTCAGTCTTCTCCCTGGACTCTCGTAGCTCTTTTCGAGTGAACCATTCCTCTCGAATGGTAGATTTTGTTACAGGATCTGAAGGAGAATCGGGAATCGACCAACTGGAAACGGTCAACTAAGCGACGATGCGATGTAGGTGTTAGTACAGTAGTTACCTCAGATTACTACTTGTATTTGTGGAGTTCAATCTCCATCACTCTTTTGATCACAACCATTTTGGACTAGTGTTGTGATATCAGTTTTTGAGTATGTCATTATGTATGAAGTATGTTTTAAGTATTTGGGATATTTCAGTTTGGTGCATAGTATTGCTGAAAAAAAAATTATCCGCTGCGAATATTGCATAATGCTAGATGCATGTTAGGAATATTGCATCTTATATGTCATGAACGGGGGCAGGTAACCTTGTGTTGCATGTCTCGACGCTTCAAATGTCCGTCCGATCCCAAGCGGAATTTGGGGGCGTCACAAACCCCCACCGCTGGAAAAGCAAGTCTGGTAGCCTCGTTCGAACTCCAAGACACAACGGGAGGAGTATCGGGCCTCCGCCCTTCCCCTCCTCCATTAACTTTTTCTTCTTCTTCTTCCTCATTTTGATAGACGAACAACACCCTCACCCCGTCTTGACTTGAGGCACGGGAGGGGTGGACTCTGTCTCCCGCGGCCCAGTCCTTGGGGTTGTCACCCCCATGGCTCGAATCCTGAGAAGGAGGCTGCCTTGCCTCAGGAATCTTCCGAGCCATCTCCTCCAAGTAGCGTATCCTCAAAAGAGGTAAAGGGCTCGAGCGGGTTAGACACGCGAGGCTAGGAATGCCCCAGAGAAGCAAAAAATGTCACCTGAAGATCGCAAGCATCCAATTCTTCTGCAGAAGGAGGCAACAAGTCCGAAAAAGCATCGACGAGAGCTAACCAAGAGCTCGTCGAAGTAGAGGGCCTAGCGGCAAGGCCTAAGTCGCTAGGGAATGACGTCGTGCTTCCCCATGTCGAAGGAACCGGAATCTCCGTTCACACAAACTCCTGGCCCCGAGGCAGTTGGGGTCGGCTTCCAAGTTCTTCAGCACGATCGTTAGAAGATGAAGAACCCCCAGCCTCACCACTTTGTGGGGGCGAATCGTGGCGTACCCTAGGTCATTTTAAGAGCTTGAAGCGCATTTTTTAGGAGAAGGCCTGGGCTGGGTGGGAATGCTACCCAAGAAATTCCTCCTAATGGCATACGAATAATTGGGCGTAGATAGGTAGTCACGGATATTCTCGTCGAAAAGCACCAGATCGGTCTGCAACTCGCTAGGGTGGGCCCGCACCCAAGCTGTCACCAACGCCAACCGAGCCTCTTCCCTTGGGTTGAGGGTAAGCTCCAAGCTCTTCGCATAAGGGGGAAATCCCTAAAACACCTGAATAGGGAACTCCTTATGGGCGGCCTCCCCCTTGGGGAATTCTCAGTCCGGACTTGATACAAAGAAAAACTTCCACGACCACTCCTTTATGCTCGAATGATGTTGCTCGAGCGAGGCGATCTTGCTGCCTGGAAAATGGGCCTAGAAACTGACGATGCTTCTTGGTTAGTAACAAGGCGATATGCAAACAAGAACTCCCGAGCTGTCAGGTCTGGGTATTCTTCAAGAGTCTTGCTGAGTATCATCTGGAAGATGATGCAGTTGGATATCAGGAGATGCCATGAATTAGGGTGGAGCTGAGATGGGGTCTAGTCCAAGGTAATGCAGAACCTCAAGAACCGGGTGATAGAAAGGGAGGCGGAGACCATTGGAAAACATTAGCTGGAAGAGAGTAACCCTCGTCGCCATGCAGTCAGGATTCACCGCATGCTCACCCCGAGGAATCTCTAGAACAACGTTAGGAGGAATCCTGTACCTTGAAAGGAAAGCTCTGAGGTCATCACCGGAGACGGAGGAAATCCAATGTTTCCCCCAAAAATACAGAGGAATGGGATCAACTTTGGGAGCCATCGCAGTAGTGGGAAGCGACGGAAGAACGACGATGGAGAGAAGAGAAGGAAGGGAAACGTGACTGCTAGAGAGGAGGAGAACGAGAAATGGCAGAAACACGAGAGAAGGAAGCAGAAGGGAATGGTGGAGAAAATGGGGGGGGGGGGGGAGCCTTATATAGTGAAGACAGGATGGAGAGGGTGCGGGAAACGAAGTGGCTCTGACAGCAGCGTCGTCATCAAGCACCACACAGTGCATGATTTTTGGAGCTAGGGCAAGACTGGAAGGGGTCATGTCAGAAGAGTGAGGGGCACAGACTAATAAAGTCCCGGGATACGAAAGGAAAGGTGCCAGCACATCCAATCAATCCTCAAGGGAAGGGGAGAGGCGCCCCATCAACAGTAATTGGCCTCGGGAACTTGAAGCGCTGGAAGTTGAACTCGTGATGGCATCATTGAAGGTATTATGAATTCCCACCATGAGCACGTGACAGGAATTCGTAGGGTACTGTGAGGGAGGGGCCAATCCTTGAAGGGCCTGGTCCTGAAAAGGCCAAACCCAGGAACTCCAAGCCCAAGGGGGCCAAGCCCAAGAACTTTTAGCCAAGGACAAGACCCCTCCCTGAGCTAAGAGTCTGGGCTGGGGTATCACGTGTTGAGCCCGTAACTGCAAACCCATCAGGGAAGTCCCTTTAGCAACGGTTCGGAGGAACTTGTGAGCTCGCCTCGAGGCTCGGAAGCCTACTAGGACCTACCGTAGGACGCAAGGCAAGAAACCCAGTGGCATGCAAACGGCTGAACATGCCCGGTCACAGACTCGTCAGATTGAAGGGAAGCCACACTCAAATGCATGAGTTAGGAAACCCGACATGCAATGACGCATTCCATGCAACTAAGGACTACTCACCCACGACCTGACACCCGACTCCAACAGAAAGCAGCAAGATAGGCCAAGCCCAGCTGACAAGCCACGATCGCTTTTAGCCGCCAGAGCCACGGTCTGACACACTATGGCGACAGGAAATGAGTGGTAGCAAGTCTAACACCTTACACGCCACGACCTCCCTGTAACAGGATAGGCCTAACACGGCTGACACACCACGATCTCCTTCAACTGCCAGAGCCGTGGGCTAACACTCTATGGTAGCAGGAAATGAGTGGTGACAGCTCTGACACCTGACACACCACAACCTCCCTCGTAGCCGGACCCGTATTAGGTATAAATGTGACACCCCCAATCACCGCTTGGGATGGAACGTAGACTTAGAGCGTCGGGACATGCAACACAAGGTTACATACCCCGTTCATGATAGTTAATATGCAGTGCATCCTAGTATGCAACTAGCAATATGCAATAATCGCAACGAAAAAAAAGGTCAAGGTGAAAAATATGCCAGAATAACTAAAACATCCTAACTTCATTAGATAATCATCATGTTCAAAAGACTAAATAGCAATAGACTTATATACAAAGTCATATGATTATCTTCATGCGATTTAAGGCATAAAGGACTTAGGCTATGAACATCAAAATTAAGTCTAGCTTCCTCTCCAGATCCAGCTCCTCCTCAATCATGCAAATTTAGTGCTCCATCAATATCTTCCTGGTCAATGACACAACTTCTATCATTTTGAGTGTGGTCTCATAAAAGGGTGAGATTTACTCGAAATCTCAGTAAGTTAAACAATTAACTGACAACAAAATAAATCAATCATGAAAATGATAAATATGCAATGCATGAGATGCATAAAATCAGTATGCATATCTCTCATCCAGATTCCTCAACATCTTTTAAAAATATGGAGACACGGGTTTTTACTCAATAAGTAATTTCATTAACATTTTTGAAAAGACATAACTTCTTCATAAAAATTTCATCATAAACTTTCATCATCATAGACTTACATCATTATCTTAATTAATAACATAACGTTTGGTAATGTCACAGTTCCCCATATGCACTGTGAGTACCTGTTGGTGACTGTAGTATAACTTACGTTAAAACTATATTGTCTATAGACTCATTCTCAATGCATTGGTAAATAACATAACATCATAAAAATCATAACGTGTACACCCACCAGCATTAGGTGTCATAACATGTTAACTTCGCTTCGGCGTTCTTTAAAAAGAATCCATTCGAAACTTGTTGACTATTCTTCGTCAACTCGGGGTTGCCACTCCATTATTAAACACTCCAGAGTGGACAGAGGATTTCTACCAGGATAATTCAACATCCCAACTTTTGGGGTCATGATAAAATGATTTTCATGCAATGTTTTGGAAAATATATTTCATGACATGTGCATATGTAGTAAGTTTCATAAAAAATGGCATTTATATGCAATATACTAAAAATGGTAAAAATATCACATGTCCTATAAGTGTGCACTCAATGTATCATATAACATGATATTTTGTACTCAAAATGATAATTGAAAAATGAATGGACATTGATCAATAATTCATAAATAATTTATCAAGGTTAAGTTAGAGGCCAACTTACAAACTTTCAAAAAAATTTGAATTAGCGTCGTAGCTGCGTAAATCATGTGTATACTAAGTTAGGGTTAATACTCTTATGGATAGGTTCAAAATCAAAGGCTTCAAAAATTGGGTAATTACAAAAATATCCCTAGACTTTCAAAAATTGTCATTTAGGCCCTAAGTTTTCACTAATTGCAAACGAACTCAAAATTTAACCAAATTTCATGGACTTTATATTTTTGGCATTATAAGAGAATATATGCCCTTGGATTTTCAAAATTAAAAGTGAAACTTATCCAATTAGTCCCAACCCATGGCATGCATCCTATTTGATTCCTGTGTGTATTTTCAACTATTGATCCCTATGAATGAATGCTTATGAGATTTTATTTAATCACTAATGATCACTAACATATTTATGGACATTATAAGGTCTAATCCTTGAGTAATCAAGTTCATCCCAATACTTAATCAAAGCTAAGAAATCATTAATCACCAATATGCTTAAAACCTATTCATGCTTGATAACCACAACAAGATAGATTTAAAACCTATCATGGCATACTTCTAACGACAAATTTAACCTTTCATAATTATGTTAGGATAATGATAAATCATATCAAATCATGCTTAGGACATGCCATTGCTAAATTTCCAATTAAAAATATTTAATCATTCAAACCTTCCTTTAACTGGCCCGGTTTTGCATTAAGCATCATAACATTCTCAAAACTCAACCGAATTTCGTACCAACACTTGGGAACAAAACTTGAGATGCTATCTAGGATCAAAAGAAATAAAAATTACAAATTTTGTGGCCTTCCAAGCACTCTAGAGTGCCTTACACACAAGAACACTCAAGAACTCACCAAAACTCACTCGGTTTGCACTCTTTTGATCTCTAAGAGGTGGAAATGCTCTCAAGGCTCAAAAGGATGCTTGGAGCTGTGGTGTGAGTGAAATGAGAAGTGGAGGGAAGTATTTATAGGTGGCCAAGGAGTGAGGGGCGTTGGCTTGGGTGCTTGGTAATTGGGTGAAGTGGGTGGTACTCAAATCTGGAAAATTTTCAAATTTGCTTGCATGAGCTTTGGTCACTTGTGCAAAATGAAATAGTGCCCTAAACCACCATCATTTCCTCTCCGCAGTAGCTGCAAGGGTCCTGTAGATGACTCCAGGTCATGGGGCATCATTTGGGTGGCAGAAGATCCCTCAAACCACCCGTGAAAATAGGTGGATGAGGTGGTTTTGTGGTGGCGGAAAATCAATTCTGTTTTGGATGTTTTTGGGCAGCAAAAATGAGTCAAAGTCCTTCATGATGATCATGGGACTTCTTGGTGATTTGTTGGAGAAGGAGATGGCATAGGGTGGTGGTGCAAACCATGGCAGGAGGCTGGTTCAAATTCAATCCAAACGGTTCCTACACAAACTAGACCAAGGTGCACCCACTTTGGTTCTTTGAGTTGGTTGATGCAACCAATTTCGTCCAAGGCTCAAACTGAGTTTGGGAGGATCTCATGAGGTATTTAAGGACCATATTACCCTTGAGGACAAATCACACAAATGTTGGGCCCAATGGCAAAATAGTCCAAGCATTACAAAGGGCAATGCACAAAACTGATTGAATCATGGTTTGGGCTTGTTATGTTATTTTTCTTAATGACATGTGAGATGGTTTATCTAGGGTATTAACATGTTCTAATCATGTTTTAAGGGAGTATTAACTCAAGAAAAATTGAATTAAAAAGTTTAAGAAAAGATTAAGCATGATTAAGCTTCAAGGCATGGCTTAAAGTGCAGTAACCTCAAGTATGATGGTAAATGGCCTTAGGCAATTTTCAAAACTTAATTTGGGTACTTTGAGTGTGATTTGGGCTTAACGAAACCAATGATATGGTGTATTGGGTCTTTGGTCTTCAAATGGTGAAATGAGTCTAAACATGGCTTTAGGACATATTGGCTTGAAAAGGGCCAAATGTCCAATCTACACCAAAGGCCTTATGCCTTCCTATATTTGGGCCAAAACTCGCATTTTCCTAAGGGCTTGGTTAAAGGTTTTATTGGGCTAGGCTCATGAATGCACTTGGGTCCTAAAAAGCCTCATCAAAATTACTAATGGACTTGCCTCTCTAATCCTTAGATCATTAACACTAAGTACTAACATTAATGCTAATCCCACTATCAACCTTAATGAAAGTGATTAACCCATAATTAAAAGCCTAATCTAGAGTACTTAAGGGTTAATCAAGAGTTAGTTAAGCAGGGTGTTACAATAAATAGTGGGCTTCCCTTCCATAGGAGCCCTGGCTGAATTTTGATTGTTCTTACTATTCTTCTGCGTTGTTCATAGAGAATCATTCATTGACTTTGGCATCAGAGTGATCCCAAACGTAACCGGATCCCTTCCTCCTAATTTGCAGGTGGCGTGAGCTTGGATACCACAGAAGTGCTTGAGCTGCAAAACACGAGATCAACTGCTAGAATTTTATGTTTTTCCCGTGTTCATGAGGAAGCATATTTTTAACTAATGGAGTGCAGCCACCTGGTTAATGGGGTTGTCTAACCACCAATTGGAAGTGCTCGATAGAGCAAATGAAAGGCAGCCTTATCCTTCCGTGGCACTGTGAGCACCATCCAATTGGTGAAAGAATTGGAATAACTCTGGTTTTACTTACCAGATACGTACGTGACTTCATCTATATATAAGTGAGTTGGTTACAAGAGATAAGAGTGAGGTGGTTACAAGAGATAAGAGAGATATCTATGTTCAGTACAACAGATACAATTTACAAGAGATTTGAAATATAAACAGCAGAGTTGATAAGAAGCCGCAACGTTCGCAATCATAAGCCGTAACAGCAGCGTCTTCACTTCTTCTGCTGCTGTCTTCAGCGTCTTTAGCATTTGGTTTGGTTTGAATACGAGTTACAAGATATTTGAAATATAAACAGCAGTGATAAGAAGCCGCAACGTTCGCAATCATAAACCTTAACAGCAGCATCTTCAACTTCTTCTGCTGTTGTCTTCAACGTCTTCAGCATTTGATTTAGTTTGAATATTATGATCCTTATCCTTATCATTCCCCCTCAAACTAGCAGGGAGATTAAACACTGAGAGTTTGTCCCTGAGAAAGCAGAACCGATCAGCCTTATGTCCCTTAGTGAAAATATCCACAGGTTGCAAGGAAGAGGGAACGTGCTGTAAGATGATGTCTCAGTTTGCCACCTTTTCTCGGACAAAGTGGTAATCCACTTCAATATACTTAGATCTTGCATGGAAAATTGGATTGGAGGCAAGAGCTAAAGCACTGACATTGTCACACCAAACAATAGGAGCAGAGTCAAGTGAAATTTTCAGCTCACACAAGAGCATGCGCAGCCAATATACCTGCCGTGACAAGGGCTAAGCACCGGTATTCCGCCTCTGTACTAGATTTGGACACTACAGGTTGTTTCTTGGCTGACCAAGAGATGAGATTAGGACCCACATAAACACCATAGCCACACGTTGATCGTCTATCATCAGGATCACCCGCCCAATCGGAATCGCAGTAGGCATTAATAGAAAAGGAACCCGGTTTGTAGAAGAGACCATAATCGAGCGTATGTTTCAAATATCGGAGCACTCGTTTAGCTGCTGTCCAATGAGTACAAGTGGGAGCTTGCATGTGTTGACAGAGCTGATTCACTGAGTATGCAATGTCGGGGCGTGTGAGAGTAACATACTGCAAAGCACCTACCGTTTGCCTATATTCAGATGGATCCAGAAGAAGATCTCCATCAAATTTAGACAATTTGGAACCCGAAACACAAGGAGCTCGATATGGTCGAATACCCAGAAGTTTGACACGATTTAATAAATCAATGATATACCTTGTTTGACGAAGATGCAAACCGGAGGAGTTGCGGGTAGCTTCAATACCCAGAAAATATGTCAACTGGCCAAGATCCTTCATAGCAAACTCAAGTTGCAAGTTAGAAATAAGAGATGTAATGAAGTGTCGATCATTGGAGGTGACAAGTATATCATCCACATATACTAATAAAAATACATGAACCGAGTTTTGGTGATAAGTGAATAAAGATGGATCAACTTGTGAACTGTGAAAACCAAGAGATAACAGAGCAGTTGATAAGCGATTAAACCAAGCTCGAGGAGCTTGCTTTAAGCCATAAAGAGATTTATGAAGCTTACATACAAACTGGGGGTGCACAGGATCCTCAAAACCTTTCGGTTGTGTCATATAAACCTCTTCTTCTAAAATTCCATGAAGAAAAGCGTTCGAAACATCTAGTTGCCGAATATCCCAATTGAAGGAGACCGCAATCGCAAGAACCATACGAACAGTAGAAGGTTTGATAACAGGGCTAAACGTGTCATGAAAGTCAATACCACTGCGCTGGAGATAACCAACAGCAACTAATCTTGCCTTGTGACGGTCGATGCTACCATCAGGTTTACGCTTAAGCTTAAATACCCATTTGCAAGGAACCACATTTTTACCAAGAGGGCGAGGGCATAAGGACCATGTTTCATTCTTCAATAACGCTTGAAATTCACTATCCATTGCCGCATGCGACTCAGGTATAGAAGCTGCTTGAGTATAGTTACGAGGCTTAGACAAGACCATACCTGCATGCAAAGCTTGAAGAGGGTGACGAGTGGAGTAGTGGAGGTGAAAGTTAGGAAAACTGCGGGGCTTAGAGTGTCCAGTCTGTGATCTAGTAAGCATACGAGAAGAAGAAATAGGAAGAGGAAGTGGTCTGTCTAGGCTATCGGAAGGTGCGACGTCGTGGGAGGCAGGCGGAGAATGAGCCGAAGATGTAATGGAAGGTGAGATTGCATGGGAAGCAGGGGAAAAAGGCGTCGAAGGGATAATGGAAGAGGGAGAGTCTAAGGAAGACTCGGGTTGACCAGTAGTAAGAGCTGGTGTGTGGAGAAACGGTGCAGGGGAGGTGTTATCGGGAGGAATAAAAATAGGTGGTGAAACTGGGTTAGAAGAAGAAACAGGGGAAAAATGAAAATTATGAGAAGGAGGGGATAGAAACAGAGTATGTGACGTACCTGAGGAGTCCAAACAATTGTCAGAGCCAGGGAAAATGGATTGTTCACGAGCGGGAAAAATTCCTTCGTCAAAGATCACATTCCGAGAAATGTATACACGCCTGGAGGATGGATCAAAACACCGAAAACCTTTGTGATTAGAGCAATAACCTATGAAAATGCAGGGCATGCTACGGTAAGACAGTTTATCAAGTGTGTAAGGACGAAGATATGGGAAACATCGACAACCAAAAGATCGAAAATAGGAAAAATCAGGAGAAAGTTGAAAGAGACGTTCATAGGGTGATGAAAAATCAAGAACCTTGGTTGGTAATCGATTAATGATGAAAATAGAAGTGAGAAAAGCATCGACCCAAAAAGTCTTAGGTAAGCCGGATTGGGCGAGAAGAGTGAGTCCCATCTCCATAATATGACGATGTTTCCTTTCGGCGAGACCATTTTGTTGGGACGTATGAGGACAAGAAAGACGATGAAAAATTCCATTGGTAGTTAAAAATTGCTTAAAAATGGTAGAACAATATTCACCGCCATTATCACTTTGAAATTGTTTAATGGTATAATTAAATTGTTTTCCACTAAAAGCTTGAATTTAACAAACGTAGAATAAACATCGGATTTCTTTGAAATAGGAAAAAGCCAACAGAAACGAGTATAGTCGTCAATAAAAATTACATAATACCGACAACCACTTAAAGATGGAATGGAAGTAGTCCAAACATCAGAATGAATTATTTGTAAGGGAGTTGTGAACTCTCTTAAAGAATCCGAAAATGGCAATTGTTTAGATTTGCCAAGTTGACAAGACACACAAATGGTCTGTTTATTTATGGAATCATTAACTGGAAGAGAAAATTTAGAAATGACACGATGTAGGACTTTTGCAGAAGGATGTCCCAAACGACAATGCCAAGTGGAAGAAGAAGCCTTGACGCCAACAGTCATGGTGAGAGCATGAAATTTGGAGGAAGAGAGTTGACGAAGGTTGATCGGGTACAATCCATTAGCACTTGGCCCCGTCAGAAGCGTGTCCCCCGTCAGGATGTCCTTCACAGAAAAATTAGAACCAGTTAGCTCAAAGAGAACATTATTATCTTTGCAAAATTTATTAATAGATAAGAGATGAGCCGAAGCATGAGGACAATAAGCAACGTTAGATAAGGTGAGAGTGGAAGAAGGAGTTTGAATGGAAGCAGTGCCAGTATGAGATATGGTCAAACCTGTCCCGTTACCTACGCCCCCGGAATCATCACCTTCATAAGGTTGAGAGGTTGCAAGATTAGCAAGATCGGAGGTCACATGAACGTTAGCACCGCTGTCAGCATACCAGCGATCGTGCAACTCTACCATGGTGCAGCGCTGGAAATAGCTGCCGTAAGGCTGAGATGCCCATCAGCACGATGCAGCGAGCAACCCCGACCAACACTGAGGAGTTGACGGGGAAAAGCTTCACGCTACCACAAGGAGCAGCGTTGGTTGATGAGAGCAGTGCTGCAACACCATGGTGCACCGTGGGTACAACCCACCTGCAATGTGGTGTATGCACACCAGCTGAGTTGTGCTCGTCTTGGTGGCGAGGGTGGTGCAACGCTCACCCATATTGAAGATACGGTGCGTTGCACCGTGTTTAGCGCAGGCTTGTGTGCACCATGGAGAGCGGCGCACGCTTCTCTACTAAAGCACTGACCTCTGCTGCGCGCAGAGTAGTGAGCACCATGGTGGTGCTGCCAACTCTACTGCATGCAGAGGAGCACGCGCGGCATCTCCGTGGCTCTCTAACACGTGGGTGCAGCGCTTTTACTGCCAGGATGTGGCGGTGATGCAGATGGGGCAGCCACAAGCCGCTGTCTGCCATGGAGGGCAGAGCCCCGTGGAGTGGATGAGAGGGTGGCGGCGGCTGTAAAAAAAAAAAAAAAAAAACTTCTCTCCGGATGAATAGTAACCCTATGGGTTAAGAAGAAGGGACTGTGCTGGAATGTATATTTTTTATGATGTATTTGGGTTGTGGGCTTCGAAATGGTTTTGGACTATTCGGCGTCTGCTTGTTTTTTAAGTGTTTTAAGCCCAGTTATTTTTTTCCTAAATCGGCCCATTAAAAGAAAAGGGAGTTCTGGTAACTTGGGTCTTGAGCCCAACAGGAAGAGACCCACACAGCAAGCCTGGGCAATGGCCTGTTGGCTGTGGAAGACCCTAGTGCACTGAGCGCACAACCCATCTATTTTTTTGTGTTCTTTTCGGTCATTAGGCCATTCAAGTTTATGTTTTTTCTAGGTCATTAAAGCCCAAAAAAATAAAAAGTCTTTGTGGTTTTAGAACACAAGACCTCGTACACAAAGATAATGAGCACAACTATTGCGCTCCAGCTTATTGTTAGTGTCTATGGTGATTTTATTTATTTAGATTAGCATGTCATTATGGTACATAAATATTTTTTTTTGAAATATTGTTTGCATGATTATTATTATTGAAGACATGCTTGCCATGATATTATTTTGTCACATTTGTTAGGGATTTTATTTTATGTGATAAATTGTCTAGATTTTTATTTTTTTGTGAACAATAATTATTTGAATGAAATATGATATATATAAATATATATATATATATATATTTGTACATGTATTGTGATTACATGTAATTGTGCTTATTTTATCACTTGTATTTGTTAGGCTAATTTTATAAATTAGTCATTAAATTTGTTTTGAATGTGATATAATAACTGATTAAGTAGCTCGAGTTTTATTAGTCCGTGCTTATGAATGGCCCAAAATGAATTTTCTCAATCTAGGTGGAAATTGTTCTTGCATGTGACTGACTCGATAGACTGCTTATACTAGTGGGAGTATAGTTGAGGTTGATTTGGAATTAATCTCCTTTACGATATAAATTTGCATGAAAATTAAATTAGAACTTAATAATTAGTCATTGTGGTGCAAGAGATGATTAGGAAGCTTAGCAATTTTTCGATCTTGCGATGTGTATTAATATTTTGTTTTGACTTAGAATGACGCTGCAAATTTCTTAGATGTGTACACTATTAAATGCACGTAGGTTAGTAATTTTGAGATAACCGAAAAGAAAGCCTAGAGATTATGTATGCAACTTAATTATCTCATTAATCTCCCCTATGAGGAATAATTGGAAACAAATGAAAATTATTATAAGTGTCAGATAGTCTTAGACCATCATTATTATAAAAAACCTTTGGAAGGTCTAGAGTAAAATTGGAAGTGCGTGTGGGACGTATGCACTACAATTTTCATAAAAGTTGAAGGTATCAATTATTAGATAGAGCTAAACCATTATTTTGTTTTTGAGAATCTTGTGGAAAACTACGGAAGTTATGCGTTGTTTTTGTAATGCAAAGATTAATTGTTCCTATATTTGAAGTTGAGCGTCATAATCTTGAAACAACTTAAATTAACTCACAAGCAAGCACATACTCACTAAAACTTGCTAATATGTTTAGCAAGTAAGGATATTAAAATCTAAATATGCAAGAGTGTTGAGAACATTCTTGATTGGCATGTTTGTTTTAAACGTTTATCAATGCACCTCTTTGTGGTATTAGCACTAATAATCTTACTCAAGTTTTCTTTCTCTCTAGCAAGAACAAATAGATTATTGCAGATATATGAACTTAGGAGCACTCCCTGAGAATAATGTAATACTAAGCACTTTGGAGGTTTGCATGATAACTCCAGCAAAAGTCTGAATTGTTAGGTACGATTTAATTAAGTCTAAAAGTCTTGCTCGTGGTTGCACTGATGCAAGATAAGTTTTAGGCTAAGATAATTTCTTGCAAATTTTTTTCTTTTCTCTCTTATAGTGGAATCGAGAATATGAAAAATATTGAATAAGTGAGAAATAGGGATATCGCTAGTTAGCTGCTAAAACGTCATATACTGCATTTATTGCACAAGGAGATGATTTTGGCACTTTAATGTGATATTGGTGAAGTCTAGACCTAATTTGATTTAAGACTCATTGAAAATAGTGGTATTAGTTACAATTCCTAGAGGTTTAGGAGTTTGATGGTCACTTAGGGACTCAATGATATTATTTATCGGGAGAAGATGGTACACTAAAATGTACCGTGGAGGCATAAGATGATGGGTGTGAAACTTGAGAAATTGAAAGTTTTTTCGTTAATGAGATCCCTCTACTTTATTTAGAAGATTCAAAGATAGAAGGCAGTATGAGTATTTTCTATGTGAAAGCTCCTATACATGCACACTAAGGACATGGAATAATAAAAATATTAATTCATCATATAAATGTGATTCCAAATTTTTTTAAGGAAAATATATTTTTCAGTTAAAATATTTTTTCAAAATCGCAATCGTATGAATTATATGATGAGAACAATTATCTCGCAGTTTAATGATTTGCTAAGAATGAAGTTATAAATGAATTATGGTGCAAATTAGTTGTTACATCATACTTGGGTTGATGTAATATGCGGTTGTGGTCTTAATTCTGACATGTCATCCTTAGATCAAGTTCATTCGCCATTGAAAAAGGCCGAGTGATTATTTTGTGTTAACATGAATTCTATTAAAAATATAGAGGATCTAAGCTTGATCATTTTTTGTTGAGTCAAGAAAATTAGTCGTATTTTCGGTGAGGGTGGGGTATTGTGGATTTTTGTAATACTTATTTTTTTGGAAAAAAAGTTTCATTCCACATTACCTTAATATTAATATTTTCAAATTTTTTTTATTAAAAATCGTTGAAAATGGTGGTAGTAATTCAACAACTAGTTTGAGTATACATTTGAGTGATGATATACCACTAGTGATAGTAACTCCCAAAAGTTATAGAATATAAAAATCCTCATAAATAGCGTGGAAGCGATATATCAATATTATCTCGCCGTTTAGAGACTAGAATAAAATATTTGTAATATGGCTTTGCTAAAGGTACTGAATTCATATACTAGGAATCCCAACATAGAATCTTATATTCACTTTACTTATATGATCCAACCTGGGATTGTTGATCTGATTGACAAAGAAAAGTGAAGTTGATAGAGGTATAAATCCATCTATTGGCACAAGTTGAGTTGCCTTTAGATAATCATTAATCGCACATTTATTTGAATTTTTCTTGAAAGAGTCAACTCGTTGATTCTCACAAGAGAATTAGATGGTTAGTTTTTTGTGATATTTAGGCACAATGTACTGGAGCGCATGATTGCTGCTTGTACCGTTTGGTACAAAAAGCAAATGAATGCTGCTAGTACTGTTTACCTGCGGTCTAAATGAATCATCTATTCAAAGATACCAATGTACCTAGTTGTTTTTTATTAATGACCTATTGAATAAATCTGGGTTCTTTGAACACTATTGATAATTTTTAAAAATTGTCCTCCTAAGAGATATGGCGATCTGGTGGTCTTAGATTATTAATTGTCACCGGTTTTCGATACTATGAGGTGATGAACATAGGTTTGTAAAAACTAGCTAAGATTTCATGTCACTCTTGTGATACTTTGTATAAGAAAACAATTTCTATGAGCTTTTGCTCAAAATCTAAAGACAATTAATGAGATGAAAAATATAAAAAAAATCTTTTTTTGCCTATACTATTTGGTGTTTCCATTATAGTTTGCTAATGGGAGTTAGAGGCTGAGTTTTTGTCACCAAATAATATGGCTTACTTGATTAGGTGAGTTTGTGCTGTGATTTGAAAAAGTCATTAAGAGTAATGATTAGACTGTTATGATTGTCCTTAAGGGAAAAGGCCCAAATTGCTTTACCCTTAATGAAAACTAAAGGTTGATCATCTCACATGCTGTTGAGTACAAGAGATTTATATGAAACCCTAAAGTCGCAAATTAAGTTTGTTGAATGAGATTTGTGATCACCTTGTAGATTCTAAAAGTCACAGTTGGACTTGTTGACTAGAACCTAAGGTTTATATTGTGAATTTGACCTAAATGAGATTTGCGATGACTCGTCGTTGACTTCATAGTGTGCAAAGGACTTTATATATAAAAGTAAAGTCTGTTGGTAGAAGTATGCTTTGGAAAGTTATTATACATGATAATGCACGTGGAGAGAAATGGTATTTAAACAAGAGTTTGTCGTTTAATTATTTGTAATTGACCATTTGATTTCTCTTCCTCATGGTATTGCTCTTTATGCACATGATATTGATGTATTCTATGATCATGTGGAGTGACTAGAAGCATTTTTAATAAGCACATACATTCACCATAAATTTGATAGTTATGGTGAAAAAGGTATGTCGACAAGCATAGATTGGCTCACTCACACGAGCAATCGCCTTTGATGCTACAAGGGGTAGCGAGCAAAGATGAGATAATGTGTCACTTGATACTTCTCCAAAGCGAGATAAGTTGTATGACACAAAAGATATGTTTAACTTAGTGTGAGCTAAGATGTGGTCCATCATATTTAAAAGGACCATGCATGGTTACCCACAATCCATGTAGCCTTTGGTTTAACCAGATGCGAGATCCTTTTTAGGGTTTCGGATAGCTAGCAAATGTAGGGACTCGGGTTAGATGTTGAGATAGCGATTAGACTAAAATCCATACGGTATATGAAGATTAGATATACGCTTTTTTTTTTTAAAGAGAACTCTACCGTAGCATGTATTTTATACTACATGTGCTTTTGCGACAAATAATAGAGGTGAGTGAATGGATCCCTACTTCCTCACTGTGTGAGTCCTATATGTCATAATTGATGACCTTAATTTATTTTTTATTTATGATCTATGACCATGAATGATGTGATCTAAAGAGACGTTGTTGGGAAAGTAATTGGATTGAAACTAAATGACATGAGGGTGAATGGAAATTTGATAACACATCGATAATCGTGTGTACTCACTGCCGACAAGTTATGTTGCTTCTTGGGATCTGCGACATAGCTGTGGGTACATTGTAGAGATTGAGTATTGCTCTGAGTCATTTGGACTCGAGAAGGATTGAGGATGCTTAGTCTGATGTGACCAAATGAGTCAGGGCATAACGAGACACTTTTAGGGATATTACTATGCTGTTCTTCTCTTAGAGTGATTTGATATAATGCTCCCATTTTTCTTTTACAGGTATGCTCGATTCGCACAATCTATTTGTCAGTATGAACAAGATTGATAATATATTGAGAGACGCAGACTTGGGGTCTTGCCCACTATGTGCGAGTGAGAGATGTAATAAAGGGGCACCCATAGTGGGCACCCCTTCCCCTTCTCTTGGAGTTTATGAATTGCCACTTTATCAGCCTTGATGGTTGGTCCTTAATGGCCAACCGGAAGTTACACTTAGCCCCATTTGGATGCGATACATGTGTAATACAAATAAAAAATCTCTCTCTTAAGCATGATTATCTCTAATCCCGGCTTTTAAGTTGTGGAATATGCCGGTGTTGCTTTGGTCTTACCATGTAGCATACTTCACCATCGATGTAAAGATTTTGGATGAACAACAACGATAAAAAATCTATGGAACAATTGTATTAGATCTAAGATATTTCCAATGAGATAATATCGTTTCCGTTACGTATTCTGATCTAGTATTTCTATCAATTAAGCCATTACTTAGAAACACTAGTACTGCTCAAGTACCATGGCCGGCCATGATCTTCAGCTAATATCGTACCAACTTATTATAAATTGATATCTTTTTAGTTGGTATGATATTAGCTTGTAAAAATAATATTTTTTTAGATTATCACATTAATGAATCTAAGAAAAGTATATAACCTACCGGAAGCATTAAAGTTTTTCTGTGGGCATCCAACAGGAAAACAGATCAGATGTCGACTACGTACATTAAATTTCATGGCTTGGCATTTATCGTATCATTCATTGCATGTCCAGAAGACTTGATCACACCACCGCTGGATCAAATATTGCATGCACCCATCTCTATGCATGTATACATAAAATTAGAGACTTTAATTAAGGTCCCATGAGTAATAATTAAAAGAATATATAGCCACCATCAATTACCATCCACATTTAATATATTTAATATCATATTTTCAAATAAAAAGGCCGTGGATCAGCAGAAAACCTTTATGAATGCCGCATGCATGCGCAGACACAGTTTTACATCTACTGTTATTCTTTTACTAAACAACAGAGGAGGTTCTTTTGTTTGTAAGTGATTTGGTTCGAGATTAGATAACAACCGTGATGAAGCTAATGAAATAATTATTCTGGCGGCCTTTACGTTAAAAGGTTCCAATAAATGCGTTTATAGTTCTCCCACAAAGCAGGTTTCACCTAATTTCCTGTGCAAAGTTTGCATTAATAGAAGTGGAAACGGTGATGTATCTAAAATATTCTGTGGTCATGATTTCTAAAAGAAGTTTTCACGCATGCATGCATTATACCGGCCAGCCTCCGCCACCACGGCGCCGGCAGCCAAGGGATCAAGTGTCGGTTTGAGCTCCAAAACGTCGAAGTGAATTATGCGTATATATTATATATGGGTATAGTACCGCGCCAATTATCCCATAACTACGTACGTACCATAAAATGGCATTCGTAGGTTTTTTCTTTGATTGAAAGAGTCTAACCATTCATTTTTCCAATTGAAGTCCATTTTATAATAGGCTCCATATATAGATATACTGATGAATCATTATGCAACAATATTACTAACATATCTTAATCTCTCACACTGCAGTGAGACACAACAAAAAATGGCCAGCCATATATTAATCCCTACGAATAAAAAAACAAGAAATTCGAAGTAAAATTAACAGAAAGGAAGAAAATCTCTGTAGATTATCAGTAAGAGCTAGCTTTTAAACTAGGGTTTCGGCCTCTTGTGATCGTGGACAACCCCTTCATTCCCTGCCAGCATCATGTACTTGTCCCTCCTTGTAAGCGTTGTGCACTCAAATCCTAAAGCATCAGCAAGTTGTCTTTGAATATAATTTGCCACTTCAAAGCTTGATATCCCCCCAGCACATGTCAGCTCTCTCGGTACCATTGGAAGGATTTCAACATAATAGCTTGGTCTAGGGTTCATTAAAAAGAAAATTGGATCCAGGCATTTGAGCCCACTGGCTGTGGTCCCATAAAACATACTGACATGCGTGTTTATCGCCACCGGAACAATCTCATCAGCCAACTCAGCAAACAAAGAGCTAAACCTTAACAAGTATGGCTCTCTACAAGTTGTTCCTTCAGGGCATACTACCAAGTCACCTTCGCTGAGCAATCTTTGCATGGTATCTCCATCTTGTTTTCTGTCTCTGGTCAATCTTACAGTTTTCATGGGTGATATGAATTCAGACATTTTACTTAGGCTATATGTGACAGCAGTCAAAGGCTTACCTAAAGACGTGCTGAGAAAAACTGGGTCTAATAATGTTCTGTGGCTACAAACATATAGAACTCCTTTCTTGTGAATTGACCTCGAAGGATCGCTACCTCTTACCTCGAGGTGTACACCACTCCAAGTGCCCAACAAGATAGCTAATTTGTAAGGAAGATAGATACCAGCTAAGAGTCTAAAGATGGCTAAAATTATTCCTAGAGGAATCCACATAAACATGCAGAGAGTTGCAAATGGGGTCGGAAAAAAAGCGAGCCTTCCATCATGGAATATCACAGGCTTTGGGTACTTTTCCCTTCTCATAAATGTGTTTGTGCAGCTGATCTTGCTGTCCTCCTTGTGCACAACATAAGCTTCCTGTTACAACAGAAAGAACGAAACACACATCAATAGGCATATTCTATGCACTATTAATCTAATAAATATAAAAGTTGATATACCTAACGTACAATATATGAAGTGGAATGTTTGCACAAAGCCTTGCCTTCGAGGCCCTAGTGTATCAGATAGTGTTTTGAGGCTTTTTATTAGTTATATAAAAGAAAATAAGAGTATGGGTAACTACGGTGCTCAGGGAAAAAAGTAAAGCAATCGGTTACCGGGAAGAGAAATATAAGTACATAGGTCAAATGGTATAAGATTTCCAAAAATTCTCTACATCTGTACGTTTTCCTTCCATATATATATTTTATGTTTCAACTTTGTTCAAAACTAATAATTGAACGAGCATAAGACCTGGAAGGTTTAGAATACCTTGCAAAGTGAGATGAAGAGATGGTCATGGAGGCTTAAACTTCCAAGACCAATATCAGGCTTTTTGTCCCCAAAATACTCTCTAAAGGCTCTATGCTTTACAAGCAAACCAGACCCAGATAACAAGCCTGTGTAGTACTGCCCAACAGCATGTAACTCAGACCCCAAAACATTCGAAACACCCAAATATTCGTTTAGAAATTCTTCCACCATTACTCTGGGGACGCTTGTGAAGACAACCCTTGATCCTGCTGAAGCTAAAACCTCGTAAGCCTGGAGGTTCAGATTCTCAAGATAAAACTTGGGCAAAACAGCCCTTGAAATACTTTCCATATCCTTCAACCTTAGCCCACAGAAAGATATAAATATCATGACCCTTAATTTAAGTTCATAGTCGAGAAGAAACAAAATTGGGCATGATAATAGCAACGCAAGTGCTCTTACAATGCTACCACCTTCAAAAGCAACTAACATGAAATATGGGAAAAAGGACTGGGACCTTAGGAGGGTTCCTTGAATGTCACAAACCAAAGTGTCCGAACCCCTACCCTCCAAACTGCATTTGGCCACGCTAGGAAATAAAGAGGGCTGCTGTGATGATTTAAGAGATGGGTTGCTTATAAGGAAACAATAGTTTCTCATTTTACTAGCAGCTTTGTAGCACGAGTTGGCTAAGAGCTGGTACAGGACCCAGTTTGAAAACTTGAGAATTACCATTGCAAACGCCATGGTTTTTGCTCTTTCTGTTCAATGATGTTTAGAACGTAAAGAAGCGTAATAGTAAGAAAGAAATAAGCAAGGGCGATTGAGAAGGGGCTTTGGAGAAGAGAAGAAGCTGCAGGGGCTATTTATAGGCGTCACAAGGGATGGAAGGTTGACTAGAGCATTGGGTTAGCCACACCGCCAGCATTAACTGCGACCCCAGGCCTCAAGATGTGTTTTCTTTCCAGAAAAAAAAAAAAAAAATATTAGACCTTTTTCTTTTTTTTACACAATTGCCCGGAACATGTTGCCACGCACCCTTTCTTTCTTCCTTGGCTACTGATAAATGTTTTGTTTTTTAACAATTATTATTTTTGCACAGTGGCCAGAACTTGGTCGCTGATAAGTAAGTTGGATTGTTGGTGACCGCCTTCTCTGTTTAATTAATGTTTGAATCTCTCTCTCTCCCCCACTAAGTGTCCAATGGCATTGGAATGTGTGCACATCCTGTATACCCAATCTTAATGAAAGCGTGCGTTCTGTTTTATCAACAGGCCTGGAGATAGAAATTTCATGGGGACCTTCGGTGGAATTCAATTTTTTCAATCTGTTATGTCTAGCAAGAAGGACCAATCCTGAGTTAGATCACCCAAACCATCCGATTCATTGACTTTTACAATCCATTTTACTGGTCAAGCTCTATCAACAAATTACCAACCTTTCGGCTATTGACTTCTTTTTCGTATTCCTTGTGTTTTCCCGAGACTGGTGGATAATTTTATATTAATTGAGACCATCTACGAGTTGAATTTCATTATTCAATGAATCTGACACTATTAAATAATCAGATCAGGCATTGCAACTGTTTTAATCGAATAAAAGAATATTACTTTGTGCCATATTCGGAGACGTACATCTTTAAGCCTGAGCTAGGCCAGCTGGGTAGCTCGCATGGTAGATAGATAAGGGCATAAGTAGAACAATTAGAAAAGAAAAGTTAAAGAACAACATGATGGTGTTGTTACAAAATCTATGAATTGCAATATACCTTCATTCAAATACAGTGGTCATGGCAATTGAGGTATAATATCATGCAATTCTCGTTAATATTTTGGTAAACTTCTAATCATTTTATTTGGACGCGGTTTCAGTCTCATGCATGCATGGTGTTCGCGTGGACGATCGAGTAGAAGACTTGTGAATCTTAACCGGCCAATCTGTTTTCATTTCATTTTTTTTTCTTTCTTTCTTTTTCTGTCGTTCTTTTACAGTATTTTAAAAAAAAGACATTTGGTATGTATATATATTATATACATATATATATAGCAATGAAATTTATATACAGACATAATTTAATATAATTTATTAAATTGTAAATTTTTTTTATTATAAAGTATATATGACACATCAATATATAATTTTTTTATATAAGATTTATGTATAGATCTAATATTGATTTTAAATAATAACTTATAGGCAAAACTATAATGACCGAGAAATGACAAGAAGTGTGGAGAAGCATTGATAGCACACAATCTTTCAGTGGATGATACTAGCTGAAGTTACATGAACTTGTGAAGTAGACCATTTAATTGAGGCCAAAAGTATAAAAAGCTAAAACAGTAAACCGCGCTACGGAGAGAAATTGCGTAGGTGAGTCACGTAAAAAATAAGGAATCGTGTTCATCATCTAATTTGCAACATAATTTACTTTAATGTTGCTTGTTTTAGAAAGCTCATGGGCCATAGGGCAAGGCTTAGATCTAGTTATTGATAGAATTTCATTTGTTGGATGTAGGTCAAGTGTCCCATATGTCTAATTATAAGAGGCGTTTCACATTCTACGAATCAAATTTAGTTGGAAGAAAGTGCACCACACGAAGCCTAGCACCATCTATATAGCATCTACGACGCCAATAGGTTTCGCTTTGGATTTGACAGAGTTTAAAGCTTTAGGACATACAACACAAGGTCATATATTTAGTACAAAATAAGTATAAGAGACAACACTCCATAAATACGAATAGGATAACAACATCTGAATTAAACCACTGAGCTTCACGCACAACTCGGCTATAATATCTATAATGATGTCTAGGAAATGGAGCATCGATGCAATTAGCTCCTTGTCATCTCTTCGTCACCAATTCGACCTCGTCCAATTTAATGGGCACGGATTCTCTAGATCTTGACACAACAACTACTGTTTCGTAGCAATATGGTAGTTGAGACTATCAAGTGAGATTTTTAGAAATCTCAACACACTACTAAGCTAACAATTGCATACACATGCATGTATGACAATAAAGTGATGTGTCATGTCAAGTCAAGTTATGTCATGTTCAAGTCAAGTCATGTCAAGTGACATGACTTGACAAATAGTTTGACATGATCCTGATTTCATAAATAATGTAACTACACATAAACGTGATATGACTTGACTTGAATGTAGCATGACTTGACGTGAACTTGACCTGACTTGACGTGAACATTACCTTGTTACATATGCATGATTATTTAATGTGAAACTGCGGATGCTCCACGACTCCCCAATGGTCATGTCTTCCAGTCGGTATTGTATCACCTCACAGGCATCTGTACCAACTGTGAGTGTGTCATGTGTGATATCCTATATGATAAGGATAAGGTTCCAATAGGGCTTTAGTTGTATCATTTGACTAGTTCTTTTGGAGTATATGTCATGTGGTTTGGGCCTTCCATTGAGGCGCTACATCATGATAACTGAATTGATTTAAAAATGATAAACGTGTAGTTGACACCACTGGCATTAGGTGCTTGAATTTGCTTCGACAACTAGCTATTTAGGTCTCATTCGAAATCTGTTGACTGTACTTTGTCAACTCAAGAGATTCAACAAAACTAGTTTAAGCACTCTAGTGTAGACAAAATAGTTCCACTAGGATAAATCTCCATTCTAGCACTTGGGGTCGCGATAAAATAAACAACTCATGCATGACTTAGACTTAAATCATGACATACTCATGTAACAGATGACATGACATTCGTGATATGTAACAGATAATGTGTAACATATGACATCGCATTTGTGCAACAGATAAACATGCAATAGATAATCGTGCAATAGTAAAAGATGACAGATAATTGATGACTTGACATGGAATATTATGAAAATTACAGTATGCATAAATGAAATGAATATAAAGAATGGTAGTCTTTCCACCGTGGTCTATACATTAGCAAATATTCTGAGTAAGTTAGAATGTAACTTAAAGTGATTAGTGTTACAAAAAGCGAGCGTAAAAATGAGTCAAATGAAACTATATATTTTCTAAAGTTCGAATATCTCACTAATTTCTTATAAACATAGAACTTGATAACTTAGGGTTAAATTTACAAAGTTACCCCTCTACATGTGAAAAATTACAACTTTGTCCCTAAAATAAGGATTTTGTATACAAACTCTAAATCTTACAAAGATTTACATTCTTCATGTAAATTTTGTCTTAAATCTAAATATCAACTCAAAAAAAATTTAAAGCGAAACACAACTTGAGAACGGTGCCTTGGCTGATTCATTTGTAGGCCAAAAACTTGATTTTTGATGCAGCTTGAACTTCTAACATAATAACATGCATGAACCAAATTTATCAACTCCAAAAAATCATATACTTAGTTCTTATAAAATCATGCTAAGACACCAATTTACACATTTCACAAAAATCTTAAAATCACTATATAAACAAAAATGTCAAAACACCAAATTTAGATCAAATGGAACCAACCCTTGATGCTCATGGTCTAATAACACTCTTCAAATCAATCCCAAGGACTCCATAAGTCCATAAATGATCTCCTAACCCGTTCATCATTCAAATCTATGTAATAGCATGCTTGGTTAACTTTTTAAAAAAAAAATAATGATGAAACAAAATAAAGAAAAAATATAACCAGCAAATGATACTGACTTATAGAAGAACAACTCCCCCAACCTAAGCCGAACATTATTCTCAATGTGAAGATTATATACTCGAATATGTAACACCTGAATCCAGAATTTGTATGGTTGGATTATGGATTTTTTTATTTTATTTTATTTGAGCTTGATATTTTGGTTTTTTTTTTTTTTGGTTTTTATGTTATGGATCAAGTAGTGTTTTTATTTTGAGCTTTTGGCCCAGCAATTTGAGGATTAAGGCCACATTTGTTTGTTAAAACCTTGGAAAACCTATTAGTTTATGAACAGTTCCTCCCCTGCACGACTCTTTTCCATTCGCATGCACATTACTCTCTCATCTCTAGGGTTTTCTTTTAGTCATCCATTCATCTATATATTTACACATTCTTCATCCTCAACAAAAACCTATAATAGCCGCTCTTCTTTTTCTCCGTCTCCTCTTGGTTCCCCACTGCCGCCACACCATCTTAGAGTATCCATTGCCCAGCCAAGCGAAATCGAAGCAACCCATGCTTGCACGAAGCCCTCACCGTGCACTGCCGCGCCACCCTAGCACCTCCGCATAGTTGCCGTCCAGTTCATCCACCCCTCGTAAATATCCGCCCAGACCAAACACCAGAACCGCATTCCATAGCCACGGGAAACGGAAACCCACAGCTTTTACCAAGTTAAAATCCTCTATTTTCCATACCAAAAACAGAGCAGCCCAAGTCAACGCCTTCAGCCCCACTTCCTCCGCATCTCAATTGCTTGGGTCCCCGTTCGTGCTCCTCAAAACAAAGCCCAATGCCCCCAGCGACGGAAGCTGCCATCCTTTTTCCTGACTGCTCACCGTAAGCCATTGTCTCTTTCTCTCCCTATCTCTTGGGTTCTCTCTTTTTTCTCCCACTCCCTCTCTTTCGCTTGTGTGCAGCCCAGAACGACGGAGTCTCCGACGCACTCCCGCTCTTCTTCCGCACCACCTCGGTCCCTCCAGCCAGCCCCGTCGCGCCTCACCCCTCCACGCGTGCCTCGGTTTCTCTTGGGTAAAGCTCTTGCCTCGCCAATGGTTGCACCACGTAAATGCATGAAAACATGTTCTTAAGACTTACGTTAATTTCGGTTTACATATTAATTTGGTATGAAATTAAAATATTGCCGTTTTTATTGGATGGTTTTAGTTGGGAATTTTGTTTATATTAAATATGTTTTTACGTGGTTTTTGTGGGAAGTATAAGATATTGTATAGAGAATACATAGGATTTTTATAATTTGATCTCATTAGTAAATAAGTTAGATTTTGTGTTTTGTTCGGACTGATTATTGGGACATTGATGAATATAGAAAATGTGATGATATTTTAGGATTACTTGAAGTTAGGTTTTTGAATAATTAAAATAGGTTATTTTAGCATCTTAGGCGTAAATATTGAAATATGTGTTCGATTGGAAACTTATGTTATAGGTGATGATTAATAGTTGTTCAGCAT
The DNA here is from genome assembly GCF_001411555.2 of Juglans regia. Classification (NCBI taxonomy): domain Eukaryota; kingdom Viridiplantae; phylum Streptophyta; class Magnoliopsida; order Fagales; family Juglandaceae; genus Juglans; species Juglans regia. The sequence continues at coordinate 28,730,693 of NC_049901.1, read as the reverse complement.
TTTGAGGAAATTTTTGAAAAGCTAAGAAGTACAGGTAAGCGGGGTTTCTATGCTAGACTTTGTATTAAAATAAAATGAGCTGATGTTGATTTTTTTGGAAAATATGCATATTTAGTTATGAAAAGAAATTTGAACTACCTCAGTTATTTGTTCTACATTACTCATGAGATTCTGTTTAAGAAGAAAGTATTTTCTGTCATGACTGGTGTAGACATGAGCTTATTTTTGACATTCTGTTTTTGAACTTTGAAAAAGAGAGTGAATATGAAATTTTGTGCATAAATTATGTTTTGTGATCTGATTTTGTTCTGTTATGAATATTTTCTGTACTCTGATATGATATGATGTGATTTTTAAAAACCTCTGGCATAACATTTTGTTTATGTTTCTGTTCTGTTCTAACCTTACCACGAGTGTAAAACTGTAGCCTCTGTTCAGGTTGGTACCAACTTTTCTGTTTCTGGTGCACCCACTTTGGAAACAAAGTGATTTCTGCGTTGTCTTTCCTCTATGCACACTCGGGGCTCGGAGAATGAATAAGGGGAAGATTCACATTCTATTTCTGCTCGGTTAGCTATCGGGGTTTGCACAACCCTACCACGGGGTTTAAACATGGTATCTATTCTTATATGATAAGATAAGATGTGATGTTTCCGTTTATGTTATGCCAAAGGGATTTTGATTATGAATATTTTTGAACTTTCGCTCTAATATTTTTGATAACATGTTCTAACGCTGCATTTTGAAAACAAATATTCTGATTCTACATTCTGACATAAAATATTTTGTTCTGCATTCCGAACTCTGTAAATGCTCATGTTTACACAATAGTATATGTCATCTGCTTACTGAGTTATTGATAACTCACCCCTTATCTCTATATATTTTTCAGATAATTTTGATAGTTCAGCTAGAGATCAAGAGTAGGAAGTTTTAGCAAGTTGTGATGATTGTAGTGGAATAAGTGTATGAGGGTACAAGTGCTTATTTGAGAGTGGTAGTTAGTAAATTGATTTATTTTTTGTTATTTTGATTTGATGAATTAAGGATATTTTCAAGTTTTTGGAGAGTCTTATTTTATGTTATTGAGAATTTCCTTGTTGTCCATATGAAGGAACATAGATTTTTGGGTTGAGTAAATGAATTAATATTTTATGAAATTTTCTGGATTTTATAGTTGTGTTATTGAAGTTGATATTAAGTATTAAGAGCTAACTCTCTGGACCTCCAGGAGCAGGGCTTTACAGAATAGATGTCATCAATGTGCACAACCAAAATAGAGTAGGGACATGAGAATTCAGAACAATAAAAGAGGGCGAGGAGAGAATTACCTAATCAAGCTGATTGTTGGAAATATATATCTTGCAAAATATTAGCTAAAAATAAAAAATAAAAATTAGGTACAAAAATAAAGATCAATTGAAAATAAAAATAGAAAGAAAGAAGAAAAAAATGCAATTTTTATTTTTTTGATTTTTGCACTAATCTATAACACAATTGCAATTAATCTGATAAGTAGGATCCTCTAATGGCACTTCTTCATATTTTGGGCTCTCAATTCTAAAAATAGTTTAAAATGTTCACCATTAACTTTAAAAATAACACTATTTTTAGGATTTTCAATCTCAACTATGCCATGTGGATACATTGTGCACATTATGAATGGTCGAGTCCATCTTGATTGTAATTTTCGTGGGAAAAGATGTAAACAAGAATTATAAAGAAGAACTTTTTAACCGGTTCAAAATATTTTCTCAATATGTTTTCATCATGAACCATTTTCATTCATTCCTTATATGATTTGACACAATCATATGCATCATTGTGGATCTCCTCAAACACATTCAATTGTAGGTTTCTATGGATACTTGCTTTGTCAAGGTCAAAGTTTAGTTGCTTAATAGTCCAATACACTCTATGCTCTAGCTCAACAGGGAGATGACATGCCTTACCGAAAATTATTTTGTATGGAGACATTCCAATGGGAATCTTAAACGCAGGATGATATATTGTGACCAACCGCTCATGTTTTTCTCGATTGGTCACGAGTCTCGTCTTTGCGTTTTAAATCCCGAAGTCATGCTTATAATTTAAAATGGAGCCCATTATTTTAAAATTTTCAAAATATTTTAAATGTCCAAAATTTATTTTAAATGGAGTATTTTTAGTATTATTGGACCAAACCTAATTTTCAAGTAAGCCTTTTTATATTTTTAGAGCCCCAAAAATAATATAGTTTTAGCAAATCATTTTATTTAAATGATTTTAGTTCTATTTAATATTCATTATTTTATTTTATGTTAAAACCTCTACTTATTTAGATGATGATATTCTCTTAAAAATATTTAGTAAACTTCATCATTTTGTTTTATGATGAATGATTATCATTTTTAGAATTTAAAGTTGATTTTTAAATTAGTCTTATTGTATATCTATTTTAATTCCTATTATATAGTTAGTTATTTTCAGTGTTTAATTCCCACTGTCAGATCAAATTTGGGGACCCTTAGATGAAGGATTAGGATTTAATACCCAAAACCCTACTTTCCCTCCCCATTTCCTTTTCTCCCTCTCTCTCCTCCCACCCCCAGTTGACACCCTCTATCTCCCCAATCCCTTTGTTCTCTCCAATGCCTCCATACGCCACCCGCCGCAACCCAACTGCACCACCATTGTTGGCACCCTCACATCATCGCTGGTGACCCCACACCGGAGACCTCTCTCTCTCTCCCTTCCTCTCTAAGCCTCATCCCCGAGATCCCCTCCTCTCCCTCTCGGTTTCCTAGTTGCGTCACCACCATGGACGCCGCTACCGCCACTACCACACCATGCCAAGGCTGTTGCCAGCCCTTCGCCAGCAAGCCTCGCTGCAACCATCTCCCACACTGCAACAAACCGTGAAGCCCAAGCCTCATATCACCCCCATGCCACCACAGTACCCCAGCCAGATTCTAGTTTTAAATTTAGAATCTTTTATATCCTGGGAAGGAAAGAGAAAAAGCCTTAAAATGATCAGTAATTTTTTGTCTCATTTTCTAAAGTCCCACTACAAGGACAGACGTTACATATACCCATAATGCATCATTTAATCATAGTGACTAATCCGTTCGAGTTGGGTTAACCGTTTTCTATAATATCCTCTTGATTTTCCTATTATATATCTCTACTTGATTGCATGTTTCTGGGTGATAAAGGGTGACAAGTTTATGGCTTATACCATATTTCTTCATTAACTGCTAAAAACTTCTAGAGCTGTACTACTCATAAGCCTCACACTCTACACACTCACTTTAAAAACATGTCATTTTACATTTTTATCCTATTTTATTCACAAATATGTTTGGAATCATTTTCATTACGTGGGTAAAAAAGTAAATGACATGTTTTTAAGTGGGTGTGCAGGGTGTGAGACTTATGTTTAGAATTTTTCAAAATTCTATTGCAAAAGTGCTTTCCTCCATCACTAATAATAACATGTGGTGTGACGCCCCAAATTCCGCTTGGGATCAGACGGACATTTGAAGTTTCGAGACATGCAACACAAGGTTACCTGCCCCGTTCATGACATATAAGATGCAATATTCCTAACATACATCTAGCATTATGCAATATTCGCAGCGGATGATTTTTTTCTTCATCAATACTATGCACCAAACCGAAATATCTTAAATACTTAAAACATACTTCATACATAATGACGTACTAAACAACTGAGATCACAATAATAGTCCATATGGTTGTGATCAAAAGAGTGCTGGAGATTGAACTCCACAAATACAAGTAGTAACATGAGGTAACTATTGTACTACCATCTACGTCGCACCATCGCTTAGTCGATCGTTTCCAATTGGTCGATTCTCGATTCTTCTTCAGATCCTGTAATAAGATTTACCATTCGGGAGGAATGGTAGTTGGGACTACCACAGTGAGATTTGATTACAAATGTCAGCAAGTGAACAGGAAACTTCCACACAGGTTAATGATGCATGCATGGCAATAAAAGTATAAATGCATAATCAAATCATAAGTAATCATAGCATAACTTGACATATAACATAACATAACTGGCATAACTTAAATTGAAACTGAAGCTTAGCATGAACGTGACTTGAAAAATAACATGGACTTGAAACATAGCATGAACGTGAACTTGAAACATAACATGGACTTGAAACATAACATGAACGTGAACATGTATAATTTGAACATGAACTTGAACATAACTTGAACCTGAGCATGACAAAACATAAATGTGAACTTGGAACATAACGTGAACGTGAACATAACATAACATGAACTTGAAACATATTCTTGTCTCATGGGATTTCTATTATTGCGTGAACGTAAACTTGAACATAACATAACGTGAAACATGACTTGAACTTGGAATCTTATTCAATAGACTTAATCATTAAAGTGACCATATGGGTGCTACACAGGTCCCCTTGAGCCGTGTGTCCCTGCCGATTACCGCATCACATCACAGGTTTCTATACCAGCTGTGAGTGCGTTAATACGTACTCCACAGTTGTTGTGGCCCCACGTATTCTACGTGTCACAATTGCTGTGTCTCACGTAGTGTATGCTCCACAGTTGTTGTGGCCCCATACTTCATGCTCCACAGTTGTTGTGGCCCCATGACTTATTTGTTTGTGCCACACTTGCTGTGGACACACGTAACATAATGTGTGGCACCATCGGCGTTAGTGCCTGGTGCGCTTCGGTGACCAGCTAATTAGGCCCCATTTGCAACCTGTTGACTGTACTTCGTCAATCCAATGAATTTCACACCTATTTAGACACTCCAGCATGAACAAAGGAGTTCCACTAGGATATTACTCCATCCTAGCGCTTAGGGTCATGATTGACATGAATAACTTAACTGGCATACATGACATTTCGTAACGTGACATAACATGAACGTGACATAAAAGACAGAAGTCTTGACGTAGCATAACATGACATGAACTAAGACGACAGACATGACATACCTTGAGACATAAATGTAACAGAGAACATTTAATAACATGGCATACTTGTAACATGCAACATTTCGTAACATGGCATACCATATAACAGACAACATTTCTTAACATGGCGTAACATATGACAATGAATATTAGGTGACATGAAATACATGTAACATATGGCATACTTAACATGACATACTTGCAATGTATAGCAATACGTGACATAATATCGTGTGTAATAGATGAATAATTCATGACAGAATAAATTCTGTGTAACAGATAAATATGTAATGACTTGGCATGACACATATGATAACATGCAAACATACACTTTAGTTCCCTTACTTATCACTCATACACATTAAACTGATAGTAAGTTAAAAGCTAACTTACCTCGATCTTCGCGCTTCGAGACAAAACTCAAGTGTGATCACGAGAAACTGAAAGTAGTAATTTCTAAAAATTAGAACTTAATCACTAACAATTAGGAATATGGAGAAATATCAACTTAGAGTAAAATTACCATTTTACCCTCTACATGTGGGAAAATGACCATTTTGCCCCTATCTTAAAGATTTTGCATCATAACTTCAAAAATCACCAAAATTTACATACCTTATGTAAATTTTGTCCTAAACTCAAATATCAATTCAGAAAAATTTAAAACTAAACACAACTATTAAAACTCTATAGGGCCGAAACTTACAAAGGCTATTTCCTTTGATGTTTTTTTTAATTCTTTCAAATCTCAAAACTCATGATTAAACCAAAATTTTTCTTCTACTATACTCATAACATATTCCTAAGAATAATCATGTTTTGAATCATGAACAAAAGTCATCAAAATCATTAAAACCATACTTGAACTTTTTGGTTTCTCTTCTAAGTTCAAAACAGATTTTTGTTTCTAACTTGTTTTGATCAACCTCTTGATCCATGACTTATTTATAAAGATGTGATCTTCAAACCAAAACGTCACATGGTTTACAAAGGTGTCCTAAAACAGATCCAAGCTTCAAACTCAAGATCACATGGTTAAACATCACCCAAAACATAAAGTTAGCCAAGAACATCATCACTTTGGCCTAACCAAATATCTCAATGCATAAAATTTCATATCTTCGAAACTAACATCAAATATCTTCAAAATAACATTATAACATGTATATAAGATGCTTAGGATCTTGCAATAAAAATATCAAAGCCATTGGAATAAGATTAAACCATAAAAGATTGAAACTTTCTCAAAACAGAAACTGTTTTTCCTCTTCCAGTTTCTAAGTTTCTAGATCTAAGAAAATATTTTACCAAAACTTTTAATCATGCAACAAATCCTCAACCAATAATCATATACACATGTTAAAAGTACTCCATAAAAATTTCGGACCAAGATCTATTCATTAGCTTGGTCAAAAACTCCAAAATATAACACACTCTCCAGTTTATCGCCTAGAATGATCTTTCTGGGGTCTAAACAAATTTTGAGCAATCAAATGATCTCTAAATGGAACAAATAAGATATCCACGTAAACTAGACTCCAAAATAAACAACTTTCATGAAGAAAACATTGCGAGGAAACACTTACAAAAGCTTCGAAACAGGCATTCAAAAGAGGTAAGAAAAACTGCCCGAGAGTGTCTTTTGTGTTCTATGAAGGAAAAGTGTAAAGGAGAGTTGCTTTTCGTGGGAAGTGGACTGAAGAGCCTCTTACACAAGTTATGGGAAGTGATATGACTGAAGGAAAGGTTGAGTGTTGGCCTTTTCTTCTCATAAAAATCTGTCCAAGATCTTTTCTCAAGGTAGAGTGTATGAGTGAAAGAGTGAGGTGGCCTTTTACCTTTGTATTTGAAGAACCTTCTAGGCCCTTCTTGTACAGATCTGGCCAGCCAAGTGAGGGTACAAAACTTAGCCATGAAGCAATGCTAATGGTGACCACTTTCATGGGACTTAATGGGCCTAAACTGAATGGGCCTAAATTTTGGGGTTTAAAGAGGGTTTGGGTTGCTATCAAGCCCAAATCCAATATCACTTGGCCCAATCAATTTTTCAAGGTTAACAAGGTTGGATAATGATGTTCTAACACAAATTTGAAGGATTAATAGCATGTGGAAGTGATTTAATCAAGTGATTAAACACAATGCTAGAAATCGGATTAGAAAAGGTTTGAAGGCCAACTTTTGGGTTTGGGAAGCCGTTTAGGGTTTCGGTTTCCACCAAGCTTTTGGGCTTTCAATTGGATTCTCACCATTTAGGGTTTCACTAGGATTGAAACCTTTTTTGGTCTGCCACCATTTGGTTGAGTAGATGAAACAAAGTTTTGCTTAAGTGACATGATCTCACACCTTGATTCCTTCAAATCCAACAAACGTTCCTCATGGTACCAAGTGTCTAAAATTATTCACTAAGTGTGACTAAGATCTTGCCAAGTGTCCAAATAAAACTTCTCTAAACTAATTTGGACATTCCACACTGTAATTTTGAAACACTGCAATTAGTGCGCTTATCGAGGTTACTATTTACTCCGAAAAAGTGAATCTTAAACTTTGCACTAAAAATTCCTAAATATTCATATTAACCTACAGTAAAAATATTTTACCGAAATTCAATCTCGAAGTGCCCATAAAAATAATTTCACAATTTCCAATAGACGTTTCGTCCGGAATTATGAAAATAGGCTATCGCACCATAAAATCCTAAATAATCCACTGAGTCTAATGGCGTGGACCATAGTGCATTCTGACACTTCTAACCACCTCAAATAAATAAAACTTATATTTCTAGCACCATAGTGAGTGATAACACTGACTATGTTGACAGACCAAAACCTATGCGATTGGTCGATTCGTAAAAACTTATGGGGTTTTCACGAGATTCCTAAAGTCAATAGAAATTCCACCAATGAATTTCTAGCGGGCTGTTACATGTGGTGTGCCAAAACATGCAAAAATATTTTACCTTAAGAATTTGGGGACAATTTTATGATCATTACTTCTACAAGAAACAAACTCTACCCACTTAGACACATACTCCACTCCAACAAGGATGTAAAGGTTTCCAAATGAATTAGGGAAGGGACCCATTAAATCAATACCCCAAACGTCAAATATTTCAACAATCAGTGTAACACCCATGATCCTAGCTAGTATAAGTTGTGATTTTTGAAGAGAAGAAATTGGAGTTTGAATTGGCAAAGGAGCATACATTATCAATTTAGCTAGTATTTTTAGAAGATTTTAGTGCTTTATTAACTTAGAGGTAAGTGCCAAGAGGCCAATAGAAGAATGAGACATGGAATGTTGATGGGCTAACCTATTCGGTTAAATGCTGGATGGATTTAGAGAAGGCCCAAGAATGGTTTAATAAGGGCCCTAGTTTACTAAGATGAGATGGGCTAACGATAGACACAAAGACCTTAGGCCTAACTTGGGAGAAATAAGACTTTAGGCTCTACTTGATGTACATAAGACTTTATGCCCTACATGATGAACATAAGACTTTAGGCTAATTCACTAAGGATGTGATGAGCTAACGATAAGATGTTAATAGTCCTTAAGCCGAACTTGGGAGATATAAAGTTTTAAGCCTTTCTTGGATAACACTAGAAAATAGGCCCAATGTAAAGGAAATAAAGCCATTGGGCCTAACTTGGTAAGAGTAAAGGCCTTTGGCCCAACCTAAGAAACATCTAAAATTATGACCCAACCTAGTAGGCCTTTGAGTCCATGGATAGGCCCCACAAATATGGACATAAGGTCCATATAATAACCCACTCCAAAGCTACTCATCTCACACATGAATAGTAACGCACACCATGATTTTTGTAAAGTTTTCTTTAAATTATTTTTCTTCACATTTATGATTTGATATTTTTTAATTTTTTAATTTTTTTTCATCATTATTAGACAACACTAGAAGGTTAGGCTTAACCCAACCCATGCCAACACAACCACCAATCGGCACCCTTGGTGCACCACCATGCACCACATCATCAAACCAGCCTCAAAACCCACGCCTCTTCAACCACTTTTCAAGTTGATTTCTGTACCAATCAAACCTCATGATATCACCTAGAATCAAACCTAGCAAGGGGCAAAATGGTTCCAAGAAATAAAAGACAAAACTCAACTATTCACCTAGGAAGATAGTTAAATTGAAATCGGCTGCATCTTGTTTCTTCAAAGATTTTCTGCACCTAATTGCCTCACTTCCCCATGCCACCTCCCTTATCATTTTTCCCCTTGGAAGTGATTCAAAGCACTCGAGTGAATGGTTACCCAATTACCTCCCCAAGGCAGCCCAACCAATTGGCTCAAAGAGAGGCACTCACATGAACCACTTGGTTGAACCACCCCTCTTTTTTACCTCTTTTATTTTCAGCTTGTGCATGATCACTTGGCAGCCACTCATGCCTCTATTCCTTGCCTAAAAAAGGCTTCAAATGGTGGTCATGATGCCCCCAAATCAGATGAAGAGGATGGGACAAAAGGAGATAAACACACTGGACAACTTTGAAGGATCCCAAAATCATTGGTCATGGTTTGATTTCTTTGTGGATTTTTGTTTTATTTTTCTACACCAATGCAGCCCACCGCACCTATGGGCTTCTTCTACCTCCTTTCCAAGGCTCAATCATGAAGATTCAGGTCATTATTCAGTTGACCAAGCCATGACACAAAGCTGAAAACGCAATCAAAACACCCCCTCCCACACACACCAATCACATTTACTTCCTTGGAGCCAAAACCAACGCTCCCCTTGTCTCTCACCCTCCATTGAGTCCAATAAATACCTCCCCTCATCCCTTCACTTCTTCACACAACTCTCTCTAGTTTTCCTTTGGTGTTCTTGAGAGCAAAGCATTCAAAGGGCCACAACTTTTGTAACTATTCTTGCCTTATCTCTTGTTGGGTGTTATATTAACATGTTAGAATTTTAATCATGGCATGAGAATGAGAATCTGATTGATTTATAAAAGGTTTTACTCAAGGTGTTGCGTATTGGTTCAGATTTGGAGTTTTTCTTGAATAAATTTTTTTGGGACAAACATTTACCTATGACAAGTCTTGATATGATTTTATAAGGTTTACTAATGTCTTGGGATATTTATTGAAACTTTGAATTGGGAGAAAACAACATGTCATGATAGGTTTATTCCAATATCTTGTGTTGATCATCTAGCATTCGATTCACACTTGAATGAGAATGATCTTGGCATATCATGTTCTATTTCCTCAAGGATGGCCTTATGAACCTTTAGGAACAAATTATTATCATGTTAGGCATTGAAATGCATGATTTCTTTAGGCTTTAAAACTTGCATTGACAAAGCGAAGCTTGAAATATCATGCATACACACGGTTTGAAGGTTTCTGGATGATTTGGTGTTATTCAATGCCTAAGTGTTGGGATGAACTCAAGTGGTATTATTCTAAGTTGTAAACATGTTCCAAGATCAGTTTTGTGGATTTATATTTGATGAAAATTGATCACACATGCATGCATAGGAGCTATAAGTTTGAAATGAGATATAGGCCCATGAAGATGCATGCCACGGGTTGATTGATTTTGACATAATTGTGGATTGATTCTTGTTATTCTAAGCTCATATATGAATTTAGAACATAGATGATATGATGTTTGTGAAGTTTGGTGAAAGCCAAAATGCAAATAGTAAAAATCTAGGGCCTTAGTGGCAATTTTGCAAAGTATAGGGGCAATTTTTTAAATACTGATTGGTGAACCCTTTTGATTATGAACATCTTCCTTAGGTATGTAATTTCTCACTTAGGATAACTTTTATTACTGCCGCACCAATTATCCAAGCCTTCAAAAAAGTTTGTAAGTTAGCTTCTAACTTACTCTTACATAATTTATTTATGATTCTTGTATAAACACCACATTCATATTATAAATGTCATTTTGAGCATGAAACATCGTATGATACATTATTGAGTATTTGATTACTAGCTTACATGAAGTGAAATTTTCACCATTTTAGCATATTGCATATATAAATGTCATCTTCACATAAAGTTTACTATATATGCACATGTCATGAAATACATTTTTCAAGCATAGCATGAAAATAAATTTTTTCACAACCCCAAAGGCTAGTATGGGGAATTATCCTAGTGAAACTCCTTTGTCCACTCTAAAGTGAGTAAAAAATGGGTGGTAACCCATGGGTTGACAAAGAACCATCAACGGGTTTCGAATGGATTCCTTTTAAAGAATGCCGGAGTGAAGTCGTTTATGGCACCTAATGTTGGTGGGTGCATACGTTATGATGTTATGTTATGATGAAATGTTATGATCAATGAATTGGGTTACGATGTCTGTAGACAAAAGATGTAGTTTCAACATTAGTTGTAAGTCACGGGCAGGTACTCACAGTGTATATAGGGGAGCTGTGATGATACCATACGTTATGTTATGTTAATGATGGCTTTAATAACGATGATATGTTATGTTTTTTAAAGCAATGAGGTATGAAATGTTCTCTTTCGAAATGTTGGTTTTTTTAAATGAGAAAGTGAAAAATGTTCTCTGAAAAAGAATGTGCATTAAATTTTTTCTGAAGAAAATGTTGAGGAATATGAATGAGAGACAAATATGGATTTTTTTGCATCTCATGCATCTCATATTTACAATTAATCATGCATATCTTATCTCTGTGCAAGTTGGTTATTTAACTTACTTAGATTTCAAGTAAATTTCACCCGTGTGGATCCACTATCATTCCTCCTGAAATGGTAGAAGTTGTGTCAGGACTAGCATTCGACGAACAAGATGAACAGTTGGCTTCAGATGGTCAAGGAGGAGCTTGATATGGAGAGGATGCTAGACTTGATTTTAACTTTCGTAGCAATGACTCTATATACTACAGAGTGGATGCAAGAATTAGTCTAATTATGTAGATTCTAATTTATGGAGATTCTATCTCCCACATTATGTTGAACTTAAATGGACCTCTTAAGTGAGAAAGTACCTATTTATGGTTTATAAATCATTGTGATATTTAGTTCATTCTGGCATCAATTAATTTTTATCACCCTTATTTATGATGCAATTATTGCATACAGCTAATTGCATACTAGGATGCAATATATATTAACTTCCATGAATGGGGGTATGTAACGTTGTGTTTCATGTACTGGCACTCCAATTCTTCATTCCATCCCAAGCGGAGGTTGGGGCCATCATAGGGTGGTATCAGAGCAATTATGTCTCTGGGTAAAATCACATATCCTTAGGAATGTTTTGCCAGATTGTAGGTTTGAATCTTTAGCTTGAATAGGCTTGAATCTTGAAGATTGCAGTTCGGTCTGATGCATGTGCATCTCAGGAGTTGGAAGATTAAGGATAGGTGGTGCGTGAAAGGCGGGAAAGTAATGTTGAAGGCTCTTGTACCCACAATGTAACATCCCGTATTTTAGTGTATTTTTATTGATGGATTATTTTTATTTATTCAAAAATTTATTCTCTTATTTTAAAATTATTGAATTTTAATTGGATTATTTTTAGGATTTTTAATTGGGGAAAATTAATATTTTATGTGCTTTCTTAATATTTATTTATTGTTGTGCATTTAAACTGCTTTTCATATTTAATTAATTATTGTGAGATTTAATTATTTCAATTTGACTTTACCATTACGTTTAAATTATTTTATTTAATTTGTGGTTTTAAAATCGTTTCCGTTGGATCATTTTCGTGACCCAAGTTATGAGGATTGGACCTCATTTCTTTTCCCCTATTTTTCTTTTCCTCCTTTTCTTTTCTTTCTTTTCTTTTTCTTCTCCCAGTGTTTTCCTTTCCCGCGCGCGATCTCTCTCTCCTCTCTTCCATCCGTTTTTCGTTCCCCCACCCAGTGCCGTCGTGAGCCGGCGGTGGTCGACACCGCCTGGCCCACCGTCTTCCCCTGCCGCCGGCGACGCCACCCCTCCATTCCCACCTCCATCCGCGCCACCGTTCTCCTCCACGCAGCCCTTTAAGCCGCGGCATTCTTTCCGCCGCTGCGCCGCCGTCGCGCCACCATTTGCCACCATCTTCCTACCACTTCATCCCCTACCTCTTGGCAACCCAATGGGCCCAACCCCGGCTCCGATCCGTCACCGGTGAAGCACAACCAAGTCCATCTCCGATTTCGGAATTTTTGGCCTAAAACCACCCCTTGCGCCGCCACCCACGGCAAACCGCCACTACCATTGGCTTCACCGACCTCTCTAGGCCCTACCCTATCATTTTGGGGTTTTCGTTTGTCTCCGTTGAAAAGTGGGTATTTGTGACCCACGGCCACAGTGTATTTTACACTGTGGTGTTGCTCAGACATCGCCTTTTTCAGCTTCGTGATCCTCCGGAAATTATCATATAGCGCTGTAAGTATTTCTCCAAAGAATTCTTGTGAATTTAATGTATTTTTGCACTAACGCATTTCACTGTATTTGTTTGACATGCCGGACTGAGTCCGAGGAGTTCGGGGGTCGGATGGATTTGTGATTGGAGTTGTTGGTTTGATTGGATTGGATTGGTTATTAGTTATTGGTTATTGAGGAATGTGGATTTGTGTTGGTACATGTGCATATCATTATTTCATGCATGATCATGTTTGTAAAGGAAAACTGGGTTTTTGTGTATTGCATTCATGTTCATGTGTTTATGAAAATTGGGTTTTCATGTGAATGATTTTTTGGGTGCATGTGTATCACGAACCCCAAGCCGAGATGGGGCATTATCTCGGTGGAGCTCCTCTGGTTACTCGGGAGCGGAATAAACTGAGTAACGTCCCCTGGATTGTCACTGGGCGACAATGGGATCGGACGAGAGATTCGTGCCGACTCCGTGGTCCTTCTGCTGGCGGGGACTAGAGGATGCTTGGTTATGTACGCGCTGGGCGCGGAACTAGGCATCGCTCGTTGTGTAGTGGATGTTTCCCACTAACGTGTTGGGTGCGAAAGTGGGCATCGCTACGAAGCCAGGGTGTGCGGATGACCCATAGGGGAGATCATGGTGCATACATTAAAAATGGACTATTTTCTGGGAAAATAGCGTGTGTTGGATTTTGTGTAATTCATTTTCTGGGAAAATATTTTACGGATTATTTTTGGGCCAAATGGGATTTTGGCGTGTGTTGGAAAATTAATCATTTTCGGGGAAAATGATGTTTTGAGGAAAAATATATATTTCATCATATGCATGCATGTTGGTTGCATTAAATGCATTTTATTCCTGAGATTATTTTTGGGTTATACTTACCTGCGGTACCATTCTGTGGTAACGCAGAGTTTGTTGTAGATGAGGAGGAGGAGGGTGAGCCTGAGGAGACGGCTCCGCCCGAGGAGTGATCTGGGATCACTAGCTTGTTATTTATTTTACCCTTTTGTATTTTCGGGACATGTGTTAAACTTTATTTTGGGATGACTGTATAATTTTGTAAACCCTTTTACTGATGTTTACTTGTATTAAAATTCTGGTACTTATTTGACTAATCCGCTGCGTTGTTGTTGTACAATGTCGCTTGTACACACACTTGGGCACGTTTCGTTGGGATGTGTGACCGTGTTGTCATCATCCTGGCGTCTCGATTCCCGTGTTTCCTTACATGGGAATCGGGGGCGCCACACACAAGGAGCAAGATCCCTTATCAGATGACAGACATGTTTTGGCAGACGCGATTAACCAAATGATGGAAACAATGAAGCAACAATAGTAGTAGCACCAAGTAGAAAGGCAAGAAAGAGCGGAGATTAGGGGCTACGCATATGAGAAATTCTTGATTTACAGATTTCCCAACTTCCTAGCAACGGAAGGACCCCAATAGCTTATAAATGGCTACTAGATTTCGAAAGAACCTTCGAGATCAGCGGTTGCACTGAAGAGCAAAAAGTACTGTATGTGAGATCCCCAGTTTTATGTGCTTTATTTATTATTATTATTATTGTTTGTGTTATTTTATTTTATTATTGTCATGGTTGATGTGTATTCTATTTTATTTTATTTTACCTTGTATTTTAATTTTGGTTGGGCCTTTGTTGTGTAGTGGATTGTGTGTAGTATTTTGGGTGTGGTTTATTTGTTTTGGGCCGTTGGGTGTGTGAGATTTGGGCCCAGTCCATGCACTTGAGTGGGAGCCCAGCCCCTTTGTCCTATGCTGTGCGTTTTGACCACAGGAAAGAAAAGCCCTAGTTCCTTTTGTTTCTCCCCCTTCCTAGCACCTCATCCCCCTTTCTTCTCCTTCTTTCTCTTGCTTCTTCTTTCTTCTTCCTCAGCCATGGCGCCGCCCACCTCTTCTCGACGTAGTCATGCCTCTCGTTCCCTCTGTCCGCTGCCGTCCAACATTGGCATGCACCAGTTGTGATGACCCAAGTTTTGTCTAGGCTTGGCCCTTAGAATTTGTTCTAGGTTGCCATGGCATTTTAGGAGCCTTAGTTACTTTGGAAGGCCTTAGAACCTTTTATGTAGTAACTTGAGCCCAAGAGGGGAGTGGCCCTAGTTTATTTTGGAATTTCGGCCCTATTTGGAAACTTAGGTCCAATGGTTTAGGCCCATGATCCAATTCTAAGTTACTAGTGCCATGTGCCATGAGAATGTTACACCTTGAACCTAGTCTTGAAAGTGGGTTAAGGGGGAAAGAGAGGTGTAGGAAGGCACCAAGATGGGCTTACATGCATAGCCCATTGTTCTTTTGTCTAGAATTCAAGTTCCTAGGTAGATTTCTTGGAAAAGGGAGCCTAGGGAAGTGAAATGGAGCTTTTCTAGAAGTTCCACATAGGGAACTGAAGGGAGGCCTTTGAGATTTAGAATTTAGCTAGCTTTTGCCATGTGTCAAGCATTTACCAAGTTTCTAGAAGATTTTGTGAAGAGAATTTTGTATCAAGGACAAGTTTGCCCGTAGGGTTTCGGCTAGCACACTCCTAAGCATTCCATTCACTTGCCACTTGCCACTTGTCACTTAGTGCATTTTGGGCCAATGGTATATGAAAGTTCACCTAGGGAAGCAACACTTGGAAGATGAAGGAACATCTTGGGAAAGGAAATGGAGAGGACGGCTAGGGCTATGGCACAAGCCCAATGCCACTTGATTCCATGCCAAGAGTTACTTGTTGGGAATAGGAAAAGGCATGTATGGTTTTACCAAGCTACCCTTGAAAATATATTTACTTGTTTAAGGAAATGAATGACATAAAAGGGAAAAAGGGGATTTTGGCCTAGGAGAAAAGTCCTACACACCACCTCCCAAGAATGTCCCTTCCCAATGCAATCCAAGTGGAGAACTCCAAGAGGCATTTCAGCAATAGAGAGTGGGAGAAGATGAAACCTTGCCACTTGTCATCCATGCAAGGGTTTTTGGATGCAACCAAGGACGAAAGTGAAGGGTCTCATATATAAAGAGAAGGGTTCATGCCTAGGGGCTTGTCCCTTGCCATTTTTTGGATTTGCATGAGCCTCCATTCTCTCCACACAACTCTCCCATGTTCCTTTGAAAGGTCCCTCATTTTCTTGTGTTTTCTTTCCAACCAAACAAGGAGGATCCTTGCAAGTGAAGGGATTTTAGCACTACCAAAGATTAGCAAGGTAAGGATCGGTTTCTCCTTAGTCTTGCACATGCACAAGTCTTTTCTCAATCCCAAAATGAGATTCAAATCTCACTAGACCTTGAGAAAGATAAAACACGCACACTTTCTACCATTTTCTTGGAAATAACTTAGGGTTTTCAAGAAAAACCCTTGAGGCCGAATAGTGAAGGAGGAGTTCGTCCTCCATGTTTCGACCATCACATGTATTCTTGCCTACCTTAGGTTTTGTTTTACCTTATGAGTGAAATGAAGGGGGTTTTAACCTAAAAACCCTAGAGGCTGAATGGTTTAAGACCAAGTGATGCCCTAGAAATCCACACACACTCAAGAACATGAGATAGGGTTCTGGATGCTCTTTCTAATATGGTATGTTAAGATTTATAGCTTGCTAGTATTACTTTACGAGAATTTTGTAAGTATATACTCAACTTACTCTTGGTTAATATTCGTATATGATTATATGTTTTGATATCTCTTATGGTTTATGTTATCATGATATGAAATGAATATGTTATGCTTGGTTGTTTCATGCATGACATTTCATAGGTCATATGTCAAGTATAAGTAAGCATGTTTAAGTCTCATGTCACATGCATTTGGGGAAGAAGCATTTTCAAAAAGTGTTTTCAAAGAAAAAGTTTTATCACGACCCCAAGTGCTAGGGAGGGGAATGTCCTAGTGGAACTCCACTGTCCACTCTGGAGTGCTTAAGAATGGAGTGGTAACCCCTGGGTCGACGAAGAATAGTCAACGAGCCTCGAATGGATTCTTTTTAAAGGATACCAGAGCGAGGAAGCACCTAACACTAGTAGGTGCATAAGGCATGTAACCCGACGAAGTGAGGTCGAGTTAATATGAATCTCTGTTTATGACATATTCATCACAGTGTACGAACCATTGATGGTGCGGTAACTAGCAGGAATACGTAATGCAAAGGGGAACCGTGTTGTGTCCACCCTCTGAATAAGGATAAGATAAGAGCTCATAAGATAAGGATCACTTCATGAAAATCTCAAGATATGATAAGGATCACTCGATGCAAATCTTGTGATATGTTTGATAAGTCAAGTGCTGAATAAGTTTACGTGAATAAGAAAAAGTTAAGAAGTTTTTATGAAAATCTGAAGTCTCTGTTACAAGTCTTTTGAAAATGGTCAAGTTCATGAGTCAAGTTCTAGCCAAGGCATAAGTCAAGTACATGTCCATGCATGCATATCATGATATACCTTTTGTATGCTTGTGTTAACTGTAGTATGTTGTGTGATTACTTGCTGAGATTTCTTGAAATCTCATTATGGTAGTTTCCACTACCATTCCCCAACTGAAATGGTAGAAGTTGTAACAGGTACCTCAGACACCCAAGAAACATGAACTCGGATGGTTCCTTGATAGAGGACGAGTACACTGTTCAGGCTTGTCAAGACTACACTGCAGATGCATTAATTCATATGGCTAAGCTTCTTAGGGAGATCTTACATAGTATTAGCGAGACCGAGATTAATTCTACGATCTATCAACCCTCAAAGAATTTGAAGTTTTGATGGAATATGGACCAGTTGTCTACGTATTTAGAGCGAGCCTCTAAGGCCTCGGCCGACGCAAAGGCAGTCGCAAAGGAAGTAGGTCTGTTACCGCCCAAGCTTCAGCAATCCCATGGGGTCTTTTGGTGTCTATCTCCCGATGGGACAATGATTATGAGAAGTACTAGAGTTTTTAGTATTTTGAAAAAGAAGAAGAAGAAGGCAACAATATTCATGGCCAACTTTTGTGTTGCTTTTTGAGGAGATCCTGTGTTTTGGGAATTTCAAACTATGCTTTATACTTTTGGGATATTACGCCTTTATGGCTCATGTTTACGTTCGGACAATATTTGGGGTTATAATATTAGTATGGTGCCATGTGCTTTGCAATTGCTTATCACGTTGCTTAGTTTATCCGATTTTTATTAACTTTCTGCTGCTACGCTATTGCATACTGCTAGTGTACTTAGGCGTTAGGTGTAACACCCCGTATTTTAGTATATTTTTAATTGAAAGATTATTTGTTATTAATTTAAAATTTTATTCTCTTGTTTTAAAATTGGTTGGATTTTTAGTGGGTTTATTTTTTTATGATTTTTAATTTGTGAAAATTAAATTTGACATGTTTCCTTAATATTAATTATTGTTATGCATTTAAATTGTTTTTCATATTAAATTAACTTATTGTTGGGTTTAATTATTTATTTTCATTTTAATCATTACGTTTGAATTATTTTATTTTACTTGCTGTTTTAAAATCGTTTCCGTTGGATCATTTTTGTGACCCAAGATATGAGGATTGGACCTCATTTCTTTCCCTATATTTTCTCTTTCCTCTTTTCTTTTTTCTTCTTTTTTTCTTTTCCTTCTTTTTCTTTTCTTTTTCTCCTCTCCTCTCCCACACGCCGCACGTCTCTCCCTCTCTCTTCTCTCCGTCCGTGCATCGTCCCCCAGCCCGCCGCCGTGCACAGGTGGTGACCGACACCGGCGATCACCCCCTGTGATTTCAGCCCCTAACTCGCCGCCGATAGCCCTCACGCACCACACCAAGCCGCGGCACTCCTTGCGCCACTGCGTTGCCGTTGCGCCACCTCCGGCCACCATCTTCTCACCACATCATCCTCGACCTCCTAGCAACCCAATGGACCCAACCCCACCTCCAATCTGTCACTGGTGAAGTTCTTCCAACTCTATTTCCGTTTTGGGTGTTTTTGCATTTCAAACGCCTATTGCGCCGCCACCCAAGGCCAACCACCACCACCACTAGCTTCACCGACATCCCTAAGCCCTACCCTATCAATCTCGGGTCTTCGTTTACACCCGTTCAAAAGTGGGTTTTTGAGACTCACGGCCACAGTGCATTTGGCACTGTTTTGTTGTTGCGTTGCCGCTTCTAGCACCTCTGTGATCTTTCAAAAATTATATTATAGCATTGTAAGTATTTTTTCCAAAGAACTTTTGAGATTTAAATGTATTTATGTGCTAATTCATATTTATTGTGAAATTGTTGGTTGTGCCGGACTGAGTCCAAGGAGTAAGGCAGTCAGTTGGATTGGATGATGGAGTTGTTTGTGTGAGATTGGTTTATGCTATGAAATTTGTTGGCTGTTGCGGGTCTAAATATTGGTATTTTGAGTTTGACGTTGGTCATGATGAATATTGGTGATTTTTAGAAAGTGATGATATATTTTGGGATTATGAGGGTTTTAAGTTTTAAAATATTAAAATAGGTTATTTTAGAATTTTAGGTTTAAATATTGAAATCCGTGATTGATTTAAAACTTACAAAAATTATGTGATTATTTTTATAGGTGACGATTTATATTCGACTCGACAGTTTTTAGGAAAATTCTGAAAAGTTAAGTTGTCCAGGTAAGCGGGGTTCCTATGCTAGGTTTTATACAAGTTAATAAGACTGAGGTTGACTTTATGAAAACTTGCATATTTTGTGATGTAATGAGAACTTGGGAAAAACAAAGACCAACCTCGGTTGTTTATCTGCATTATTCATCATATCTTTATGAAAAAGGAAAAATATGTTCTGACATACATTGTGTAGACATGAGCTAAATTCTATCATGTGTTTTCTGAAATCTGAAAAAGGGAGCGATATTGGGAATATGGAAAATTGTGCATTTATTTAGAAAGATGTTCTGGCTTTTGTTGTTAGTGTGTGTAAACTGTCTGATTCTGTTTTGGTACTCTGTATTATTTTGATATAACATTTGAAAACCTTTAGCATGGTGTACTGGTATTTGTATCTGACTCTGTCTCTGCTCTGCTCTGTTATGCTCTGCTCTGTCTGGGTTGGTACCAACTTCTTTGTCTCTGAGTGCACCCACTTTGGAAACAAAGTGGTTTTATTGTAGTCTTTCCTGTGTGCACACTCGGGGCTCTGAGAAGAATAAATGAAAGATTTCACCTCTGTCTCTGCCTGGTTTGGCCACCGGGTTAGCACAACCCTACCACGGGAGGAAACATGGTCTCTGCTCTATGTGATGCTCTGTTTTGATCTGATGATGATACTCAGTTTATGTTATACCAAAGTATTACGGGTTTTACTTGTCTTAAAACCATCGCTCTGTTACTTTTGAAAATATGTTCTGTTCTGCATGATAATTCTGGAAAATATTTTGTTCTGCATGTTATACTCTATAAATGCTCATGTTTGCACGCTAGCATATGTCCTCTACTTATTGAGTTGTTGATAACTCACCCCCTATCATTATAATATTTTTCAGATGATGTGGAGAGTCCAAACGAGGACCTGGATTAGATTGGTGAACGTGTTTAAGCTAAGGAGATGTGGTTAGAAGAAGGACTTCTGATGTTCTTAGTTTTAATCTCTTTGAGTTTTATTTATATATTGGGTTTAGTAAGATTTATGAAATTATTAGTTGGTTTGTTATGACTACTGAGAGATTATGGACTCCTTAGTTTCTTTTGCTGCAATAATGACTTTGTGGAGTTTTCAATGTAGTTATTTAGAACACTTGATATTGAGTTTTGCTATTAAAGTTTTGGAGTTTTATTTTAGTTGTGTTGGGAAATAAGTTCTTAAGAGACATGTAGTAATTCTCCAAATCAACCGGGTTTGGGGCCTTACATTAGGTGCATAGCATAGTATCTGTCATGTACGAGGGGTGTGTAGCCTTGTGTTACATGTCCCAGCATCTCAATCACCGTCCAATCCCAAGCGGGGGCTGGGGGCGCCACACTAGTCCCTGTCGAATCAGATGAAGAAGTGCCCAAGCTTCCCAATGCTCGGACCACGACCAAGCTTCTCCAAAACATTTCCCTTCATTGTCGTGCCTAGCGCCGTGTCCAGCCTCACCCAACCACCTTTCTTGGGCCTCACGCTCCTTCCCAAGCCACAAAGCATTGTTTCCCGTCGTTCCTATCCTCCAAAACCACCCAACCCATGGGTTGTAGCCTAGCCCGGCCTTTGCTCTGTCGCACCTTGCCATAGCAAAACCCTCTCCTCCACCCAGTTGCACTTATATTCGAAGTCCCCTTGGCCAAAACCCACATTTGGCTACTGTTCTGCCCTCATACAGCCATTGTCTGCCACTTTTGGTGACACCTAGCAACGTGCACCCTTGAGTAACATGGGACCCGCTGACCTATACACCTATCTTCCAAAATTTGCCCGAACGCGTTGTAAGTAATCTTCTGATGCAACTGCTTTGAGATTAGAATATTATTTTTTACTGCTATCACTTTTTTGCAGTTTGGTTGGATTGAGTTGGGCTTTGGTTGAGAAAACTAAATTGTAGTTGAGGTTGGTTTAGGCCTTGGGCCAGAAACGGAGGATGGGAAAACATGTGTAGCTGTGATTGTGAATTGTGAAACTGGATGATTGAGATTGCTATGGTTGTATGTGTTTGTTGAGTGATCTGTCATGTCATCCAATATACTACTTATGAAGCATTTGTGCATTTTATGTCATTGCTATCTAAGCTGTTTATATAATTGTATTGTGTTATGTCATGTTGTGTGAGCTGAATTTGGGTATGACGTGCTGGTTATAATGTGTGGGGTGTGCGTATCACGACCCCATGTCGAGATGGGGCATTATCTCAGTGGATCTCCTCTGGTCACTCGGGAGCTTGATAAACTGAGTGACGTTCCTTGGGTTGTCGCCGGGCAACAACGGGCTAGGACGAGACTGTAACGCTCTCATGTTGACTCTGTGGCCCCTCGCTAGTAGGGACTAGAGGATGCTTGGTCATGCACGCGTCAGGCGCAGAGCTGGGCATTTGCTTGTTACGAAGTCACATGCATGGATGTTACTTGTGGTTTGACGAAGAGTGCCAGGGTGTGTGGATGGTCCCTAGGTGAGACGATGGTGCATGCATAACTAAAATGATTGTATGGACTCTTTGTGGATCACAACCACAAGCCAAGATGGGACATTATCTTGGCGGAGCTTTTCTGGTCACTCGGGAGCATAATAAACTGATGTGACATCCCTTAGGCCAAAACGATAACGCTTTTGGCATGACTTTGTGGCCCCTTGCTGGCGGGGCTAGAGGATACTGGGTCATGCATGCGCCGAGCGTAGATCTGGGTGTCGCTCGTTACGAGGTCACATGCATGGACGTTATCTGTAACAGCCCGCTAGAAATTCATTGGTGGAATTTCTATTGACTTTAGGAATCTCGTAAAAACTCCATAAGTTTTTATGAATCGACCAATCGCATATGTTTTAATCTATCAACATAGTTAGTGTTATCACTCACTATGGTGCTAGAAATATGAGTTTTATTTATTTGAGATAGTTAGAAGTGTCAGAATGCATTATGGTCCACGCCATTAGACTCAGTGGATTATTTAGAATTTTATGGCGCAATATCCTATTTTCATAATTCTGGACGAAACGTCTGTTGAAAATTGTGAAATTATTTTTAGGGGCACTTCGAGATTGAATTTCGGTAAAAGATTTTCACTGTAGGTTAATATGAATATTTAGGAATTTTTAGTACTAAGTTTATGATTCACTTTTTTGAAGTGAATAGTAACTTCGGTAAGCGCACCAATTGCAGTGTTTCGAAATCACAGTGTGGAATGTCCAAATTGGATTAGAGAAGTTTTATTTGGACACTTGGCAAGATCTTAGCCACACTTAGTGAATAATATTAGACACTTGGCACCATGAGGAATGTTTGTTGGATTTGAAGGAATCAAGGTGTGAGATCATGCCACTTAAGCAAAACCTTGTTTCATCTGCTCAACCAAATTGTGCCAGACCAAAGAGGTTTTCAATCCTAGTGAAACCCTAAATGGTGGGAATCCAATTGAAAGCCCAAAAGCTTTGTTGAAATCGAAACCCTAAACGGTTTCCCCAAAACCCTAAAGTTGGCCTCTAAACCCTTTCTAATCCGATTTCTAGTATTGTGTTTAATCACTTGATTAAATCACTTCCACATGCTATTAATCCTTCAAATTTGTGTTAGAACATCATTATCCAACCTTGTTAACCTTGAAAAATTGATTGGACCAAGTGATATTGGATTTGGGCTTGATAGCAACCCAAACCCTCTTTAAACCCCAAATTTTAGGCCCATTCGGTTTAGGCCCTTTAAGGCCCACGAATTTGGTCACCATAGGATTGCTTCATGGCTAAGTTTTGTACCCCCACTTGGCTGGCCAGATCTGTACAAGAAGGTCCTAGAAGGTTCTAGAAAGACAAAGCAAAAGGGCCACCTCACTCTTTCACTCTCACACTCCACCTTGAGAAAAGATCTTGGTCTGATTTTTATGAGAAGAAAAGGCCAACACTCAACCATTCATTCAGTCCTATCACTTTACATAGCTTGTGTAAGAAGCTCTTCAGTCCACTTCCCACGAAAATCAGCTCTCCTTTACACTTTTCCTTCATAGAACACAAAAGACACTCTCGGACAGTTTTTCGTACCTCTTTTGAATGCCTGTTTCGAAGCTTTTGTAAGTGTTTCCTCGCAATGTTTCCTTCATGAAAGTTGTTTCTTTTGGAGTCTAGTTTACGTGGATATCTTATTTGTTCCATTTGGAGATCATTTGATTGGTAAAAAGTTGTTTAGACCCCAGAAAGGTTATTCTGGGCGATAAACTGGAGAGTGTGTTATATTTTGGAGTTTTTGACCAAGCTAATGAATAGATCTTGGTCCGAAATTTTTATGGAGTACTGTTAACATGTGTATATGATTATTGGTTGAGGATTTGTTGCATGATTAAAAGTTTTGGTGAAATATTTTCTTAGGTCTAGAAACTTAGAAACTGGAAGAGGAAAAACAGTTTCTGTTTTGAGAAAGTTTAAATCTTTTATGGTTTAATCTTATTCCAATGGCTTTGATATTTTTATTGGAAGATCCTAAGCATCTTATATACATGTTAGAATGTTATTTTGAAGATATTTGAAGTTAGTTTCGAACATATGAAATTTTATGCAAGGAGATATTCGGTTAGGCCAAAGTGATGATGTTCTTGGCTAAATTTATGTTTTGGTTGATGTTTACCCATGTGATCTTGAGTTTGAAGCTTGGATCTGTTTTATGACACATTTTTGAATCATGTGATGTTTTGGTTTGAAGATCACTTCTTTATAAGTCATGGATCAAGAGGTTGATCAAAACAAGTTAGAAACAAAATTCTGTTTTGAACTTAGAAGAGAAACCAAAAAGTTCAAGTATGGTTTTAGTGATTTTGATGACTTTTGTTCATGATTCAAAACATGATTATTCTTAAGAATATGTTATGAGTGTAGTAGAAGAAAAATTTTGGTTTAATCATGAGTTTTGAGATTTGAAAGAATTACAACAAAAAGCAAAGGAAATAGCCTTATAAGTTTCGGCCATATAGAGTTTTGATGGTTGTGTTTAGTTTTAAATTTTTTTTTGAATTGATATTTGAGCTTAGGATAAAATTTACATTAGGTATGTAAATTTTGGTGATTTTTGGAGTTAGGATGCAAAATCCTTAAGTTAGGGGTAAAATGGTCATTTTCCCACATGTAGAGGGTAAAATGGTAATTTTACTCTAAGTTGATATTTTTCTATATTCCTAATTGTTAGTGATTAAGTTTTAATTTTTAGAAATCACTACTTTCAGTTTCCCGTGATCGCACTTGAGTTTTGTCTCGAAGCGCGAAGATCGAGGTAAGTTAGCTTTTAACTTACTATCAATTTAATGTGTATGTGTGATAAGTAAGGGAACTAAATTGTATGTATGCATGTTATCATATGTGCCATGCCAAGTCATTACATATTTATCTGTTACACAGAATTTATTCTGTCATGAATTATTCATCTGTTACACAAGATATTCTGTCACGTATTGCTATACATGCTATACATTGCAAGTATGTCATGTTAAGTTAAGTATGCCATCTGTTACATGTATTTCTTGTCATGTAATATTCATTGTCACATGTTACGCCACGTTAAGAAATGTTGTCTGTTATATGGTATGCCATGTTACGAAATGTTGCATGTTACATGTATGACATGTTATGAAATGTTCTCTGTTACATTTATGTCTCGAAGTATGTCATGTCTGTCGTCCTACGTTCATGTCACATTATGTTACGTCAAGATTTCTGTCTTTTATGTCACGTTCATGTTACGTCACGTTACGAAATGTCATGTCTGCCAGTTAAGTCATTCATGTCAATCACGACCCTAAGCGCTAGGATGGGGTAATATCCTAGTGGAACTCCTTTGTTCACGCTGGAGTGTCTAAATAGGTGTGAAATTCCCTGGGTTGACGAAGTACAGTCAACAGGTTGCGAATGGGGCCTAATTAGCTGGTCACCGGAGCGCGCCAGGCACTAACGCCGATGGTGCCACACATTATGTTATGTGTGTCCACAGCAAGTGTGGCACAAACAGATAAGTCATGGGGCCACAACAACTGTGGAGCATGAAGTATGGGGCCACAACAACTGTGGAGCATACACTACGTGAGACACAGCAATTGTGACACGTAGAATACGTGGGGCCACAACAACTGTGGAGTACGTATTAACGCACTCACAGCTGGTATAGACACCTGTGATGTGATGCGGTAATCGGCAGGAACACACGGCTCAAGGGGACCTGTGTAGCACCCATATAGTCACGTTAATGATTAAGTTTATTGAATAAGATTCCAAGTTCAAGTCATGTTTCACGTTATGTTACGTTCAAGTTTACGTTCACGCAATCATGGTAATCCCATGAGACAAGAATATGTTTCAAGTTCATGTTATGTTATATTCACGTTCACGTTATGTTCCAAGTTCATGTTATGTTATGTTCACGTTTACGTTATGTTCCAAGTTCACATTTATGTTATGTCATGCTCAAGTTCAAGTTCAAATTATGCATGTTCATGTTTATGCTATGTTTCAAGTCCATGTTATGTTTCAAGTCACGTTCATGCTAAGCTTCAGTTTCAGTTTAAGTTATGCCAGTTATGTTATGTTGTATGTCAAGTTATGCCATGATTACTTATGATTTGATTTTGCATTCATGCTTTTACTGCCATGCATGCATCATTAACCTGTGTGGAAGTTTCCTGTTAACTTGCTGAGATTTGTAATCAAATCTCACTGTGGTAGTCCCAACTACCATTCCCCCCGAATGGTAGATTTTGCTACAGGATCTGAAGGAGAACTGAGAATCGACCAACTGGAAACGGTTGACTAAGCGATGGTGTGACGTAGATGGTAGTACATCAGTTACCTCAGATTACTACTTATATTTGTGGAGTTCAATCTCCAGCACTCTTTTGATCACAACCATATGGACTATTATTGTGATCTCAGTTGTTTAGTATGTCATTATGTATGAAGTATGTTTTAAGTATTTGGGATATTTCGGTTTGGTGCATAGTATTGCTAAAAAGAAAAATTATCCACTGCAAATATTGCATAATGCTAGATGCACGTTAGGAATATTGCATCTTATATGTCATGAACGGGGGCAGGTAACCTTGTGTTGCATGTCTCGACGCTTCAAATGTCCGTCCGATCCCAAGCGGAATTTGGGGGCGTCACATTATCCGTGACGTGACAAAGAGAGACAGGTTGTACGGATGGTCCATAGGGAGACCATGGTGCATGCATAATAAAATAAATGGTTATATTTGGGCCAATGGGGGTTTTGGCGTGTGTGACTAAAATGTGTCTTTTTGGGAAAAAGGGTGGATTTTGTTCGTGCATGTTCTACTGTGTGGCTATGGATGTGTTGGTTGCATTAATATATTTTAATCTCTTGGATGTTGTTTGGTTGCTTACTTGCTAGGATTTTATAATCTCACTGTGGTGTTTCCGCCTAGGGTTCTGTCTTATGGAACCGTAGTCTTTATTGCAGAGGGAGAGTTTGAGCCAGAAGGACCGGCTCTGCCGGAGGAGCCATTGTTGGAGTTTCTTTCTCCCATTCTTGTCGTACGATTTATTACTGCTTTATTTATGTTTTCAATTGGATGATTGTATTATTCTCTTGGAGGATATAACTTTTGGTTTAAAACTTTCTGGAACTTAGTTTTGATTGCTTTTTATTTTTCCACAGTGATTATGTGTTGCACATATATTGCTTGTTGCACACACTAAGCACATGGCGATGGGGTATGTGATCCGTGTGATCATCACCCTAGTGTCACGATTTCCACCAAATCACACTTGGGGTTTGAGGGCACCACACAGTATGTTGACCATTTATTATAAGGAGAAGTGGAGATTTGATGGGATAGCAAGAGACAACTGCAAGTGCGAGAGCTTGGTAACATAGCTACCTTGACCTGGGAAAGGTTCAAGGAAGAGTTTGATGATCGATTCTTCTCAGAATTGATGAAAAAGTAGAAGGCATAGGAGTTCGCCACTCTAGTGCAAGGAAACAACACGGTCGAACAATATGCTGCAAATTTTATAGAGATAGGAAGGTTTGCTCCACACCTGATCGCCACCGAAAAGATGCAGGCTCAAAAGTTTTAAGGAGGACTACAACCATAGATTTGCAATTACATAGCCGATTTTCGCATCAATAACTTCTAGGAGTTAGTCAATGTGGCCACAATAGCCAAAGCAGAGCAACGAAATGTCGAAGCTCAGATTAAACTGGAAAGGAAGAGGGCTTCTCCTTTGGTTGCGGGAGGAAGCAATGTTAAAAGAAGGATAGTGCAAGGAGTTAACAAAGGAAAGGGCATCATATCTGCCCCACCTGCTACCTATTGAAAGTGTGGAAAGGTCCATAGTGGAGAATGCAAATTTGTGTTGGGGGTATGCTTCAAATGTGGTCAACCATGCCATATGATTCGGGAATGCAAAATACACAAAGGAGGCAGAAATGCTCCTGTAACACCCCACCTAATTAACCATTAGGATCAACTTTTAAACACTCTAGATTTAACTTATGATTTTGAGCTTTGAATTCTTTTTTTATTATTTTATTCTTATATTATTTGTTTTATTATTTTATTTGCTTACTTCGATGTTGATAGTGAGATTACTTTAGACCTTGGCACCTAGTATCATTAAGCAATTGGTTAGAGAAACAAGTCCATTAGTGTTTCTAGTAGGCATTTAGGACCCTGGAACATTTATGGGCCAAGCCTTAGAAGTCTTAGACCAAGCCTCTTAGGAATTCATGGTTTAGTAGATAGCCTTGGTCCAAGTATAAGAAAGGCTTAAGGCCTTTTGGCCAAACTTGGTGTAGAATTGACCTATGGCCCAATTAGGTCAAGACAAGCCCTTTCAAGGCCCACCTTTGTGGACTTGAGGCCTCTTTTTAATCCTCAAAATCTAGGAAAGCAAGCCCCATCTCACTCAAGCCCAAAAGCCCATGAGCTCTTGACCCACACTCATGGCCCTTTTAAGCCCATCAAGGCCCAAAAGCCTTGTCTTCCATTTTTACACTTCCAATTGAAGGCCCAATGCACCATACCATGAGTATCCTTAAGCCTATGTCATACCCTAAGTACCCAAATTAAGTTTGAAAATTGGCTAAGACCATTAATCAACTTACCCAAGATTAGTGATCTTTAAACCATGCTTTGAAGCTTAATTTCATTCTTAATCTTTCCTTAACCTTTTGATCTGAAAATCTCTTACTTTATTACTCAATTACATCACTCTTAGGTCATACTGAAACCATAGATAAATCTCCACACATGTCATTAGAGGAAATGACATATCAAACTCCAAAACTACACCAATTGACACATATGTATGCCCTTTGAGTACATGGACTATTTTGCCCTTAAGCCCAATATTCTTGTGCCATTTTCTTAGGGTTAATATGGTCCTTAGACACCTATTACAACCCCTTTAAACCCAAAATGAGCTTTGGATGAATTTGGTTTCAAGAACCAAGTCCTTAACCAAAAACCGAATTGCACTAGGGACTAGTTGAGTGAGAACCGGTTGGGTTGAGTTTCAACCAACCACTTGCCATGGTTGAGCCACCACCCCATGCCACCTCTAGCACCACCCAATCCCCAAGAATTCCTCATAGTCATCATGACCATTTGAATTAGTTTTCCCACCCAAAGAAGACACAAAACCGAAGGCATCCAAGACCACTCCACTTGGCAACAACTTCCATTTGCATCACCTTCATGAGCTACACCTCCATGATTCACTTAGCAGCCAACCATCCCTCTTCTACCACCTGAAAAAGGCTTCAAGAAATGACCTTACCTCTACAGAATTCAGCTTTGAAGAAGAGTCAAAGAGTAGAAGCAAAGTGATGATCAAAATCTGCCAAAGAGGAGACGCAAGGGGGTTTTCCTCATGTCTCCTCCACCCCACGACCTGACCACCCCCCACAGGATCAATGTAGCCACTGTAGGGAAGAAATCATGGTGGTTTCAAGCCACTATTCTCCCTGCACAAGGTGACACAAGTTAATGAGGGCAAGTCTGAAAATTCCAGCCCTTCACCATCGCCCACCTCCACCAATCACCATGAGCCAAGGCCAACGTCCCCTCCCTTTGGATACCTATAAAAGGCCCATTCACCCTCTCACTTCCTCCACACCTCATCTCTAGCACTCCCTTTGAGTGTTCTTGAGAGTTCTTGAATTAGGAGCTTGAGTGGACTAAAAACTTTGTAAGTTTTCTTGCCCTTGATCTTAGTTTACATGTGAATTTGAGGTTTTAAGTGCTGGAGTGATTACATGTGAAGGTATCCAAGACCACTCCACTCGGCAACCACTTCCCTTTGCATCACCTTCATCAGCTACAAACCATCCCTCTTCTACCAACTGAAAAGGGCTTCAAGAAATGACCCTACCTCTGCACAATTTAGCTTTGTAGAAGAGTCAAATAGGAGAAGCAAAGTGATAACAAAATCTGCCAAAGAAAAACCATTTGAACCCGTCAAACCCATGGGTGGTTTTGATGGTTGTCCTCAGCTCTCCACTACCCCACGACCTGACCACCCTCCATAGGAGCAATGTAACCACTGTAGGGAAGAAATCATGGTGGTTTCTTGCGACTATTCCCCTTGCACAAGGTGACACAAGCTAATAGAGCAAGTTTGAAAATTCCAGCCTTTCAGCACTGCCCACCTCCACCAATCACCATGAGCCAAGGCCAACGTCCCCTCCCTTTGGCTGCCCATACAAGAACACTTTACCCCCTCATTTGCTCCACACCTCATCTTCATCTCCCCCTTG
This sequence comes from Juglans regia, assembly GCF_001411555.2. Lineage (NCBI taxonomy): Eukaryota > Viridiplantae > Streptophyta > Magnoliopsida > Fagales > Juglandaceae > Juglans > Juglans regia. The sequence goes on along the minus strand of NC_049901.1, from coordinate 28,699,991 downwards.
AGTATAGAGAGCAATTTTCCCCCTTAGTTTTGAGAGAATCTGAAAGTGAGCAAATTTGAGTGTTTCGCGAGTTATGGAGCTAGTGGGCTACAAAATTTGTAAGTTTTCTTGCCCTTGATCTTAGTTTACATGTAAAGTTGAGGTTTTAAGTGCTGGAGGGATTTTTGGTTGAATGTAGAAAAGGATATCATGCTTAATGCAAAACCTTGTTCATTATGGTTAATTTAAGTGGTTAAATTATTTTAAGTGGAAATTAGCTATGGCATGTCTTAAGTATGTTTTGATATGATTTATTAATGTCTTAGAATGATTATAGAAGGTTTGATTTTTGGTTAAAAACATGCCATGATAAGTTTTAATTCTATCTTGTTTTGATCATCAAAGAATGCATAGGTTTTAGTGAGTGTGTGATTAGGGTGTGAAACTTGATTTGTCCCACCTAGGCTTGATGATTAAGCATATAGGAACCTTCTGATTGGGATAAGAATGAAATTTACATGATTTAGATAAATCTTGAAAGCTTACCTCGATGACTTGCACTAAGAATATCAAACTTGATTAATAGAAGATTATTGAAGATTTAGGGTTCTTAACCATGATTAAGTGTTGGGATGAACTCGATTATTCAAGAATTAGCCTTTATCATATCATTAAGGACTATAGTGATTGTTTGTGATTAAAGATAGTTGCTTAAGCATGCATTCATAGGGATCAACAGTTTAAAACACTTGAAGACATCAATTAGAGTGCATGCCACGGGTTGGGAGAATTTGGGCAAGTCTCACTTTGAATTTTACAAATGTAAGAGTTTAGATGACTTTAGAATATAAAAAATATGAGGTCCATGAAGTTTGCTTGAATTTGAAATTTGTTTGCAAATAGTGAAAATTGAGGGCCTTATGACAATTTTGGAAAGATTAGGGGTATTTCTGTAAATACTCATTTTTTAAGCCTTTGTCTACGAACCTCATCCATAGTAGTATTAATCCTAACTTAGTACAAATTTGATTTCAACTGCTACGATCGTTTTTCGAAAACTAAGGAAGTTTGTAAGTTGGTCTCCAACTTACATATTGATAGATTATTTATGATTTATTGATAAATACCTCATCCATATTTCAATTATCATTTTGAGCATAAGATATCATGTTATATGATACATTGAGTGCATACTTACAAGAAATGTTATATTTCCACCATTTTAGCATATTGCATCTATAAATTTCATTTTCACATGAAAAACTTGCTACATATGCACATGTCATGAAACATATTTTTCATGCTCTAGGATGGGGAATTATCCTAGTGAAACTCCTCTATTTACTTTGGAGTGTTTAAGAATGGAGTGGTAATCCTTCGATTGATAAAGAACAATCAGCGAGCTTCGAATGGGTTCTTTTCGAAGAACGCCTGAGTGAAGTTAAATTTTTATGACACTTAAGACTGGTGGGTGTACACGTTATGATGTTATGTTATATTACCAATGCATTGAGAATGAGTCTACAGACAACGTAGTTTCAACGTGAGTTGTACTATGGTCACCGACAGGTACTCACAGTGCACATGGGGAACTGTGACGATACCACACATTATGATTAATTATAAATTGCTGATGATGATGAAATGTTATGATACAAATATTTTTTTTTTGAAAAATGAGATAAAAATGTTATCTGAACGAAAATATGTGTCTCCATTTTTTTAAAAAAGTTGAGGAATCTGGATGGGAGACACACGCACATTCTTCTGCATTTCATATTTATCATTCTTCATGCATAATTTATTTTTGTGCAAGTTGGTTGTTAACTTACTAAGATTTCATGAAAATCTCAACCCTTGTGGACCCACTATCATTCCTAGAATAATAGAAGTTGTGTCAGTATACAAGGATGATGGATTAAATGGACCACTAGATCCAATTAATTGAGGAGGAGCCCCGACCTCAAGAGGAGACTGGACTTGATCCTCACGTTTATAGCCCTAGTCCTTCATGCTCTAGAGTGCATGAAGAGATTAACTCTGAAGACTGTAATGTTTAATTGTGTTAAGTTTATGCTACAATGTGGCTTTGAACTTATGGTGGTCAGTAATGCATTTGGATGTTTTTTAGTTATTCTGGCATAAATTTAATATTCACACCATTATTTGCACTGTGGTTATTGCATACTGCTGGTTGCATACTAGGATGCATTGCATATTAACTATCATGAACGAGGGTATGTAACCTTGTGTTACATGTCTTGATGCTCTAAGTCTCCGTTCCATCCTAAGCAGAGGTTGGGGGTGTCACAAGGTGGTATCAGAGCAATTATGTCTCTGGGTAAACAAGTCATGTCCCTAGGAAGAATATGCTAGAATATAGGATTTAATCTATAGACTTGTTAGGCTTGAAATCTTGCAGCAAAAACTGGGTTTGATACACGTGCCTCACAGGATTTGGAGAACTGAAGTAGCATGGCACATGAAGGATCCAATACCTGACAAGATCAGGATCACTGTTTTCATGGAGGACGTGACTTGGCGAATGCGATTTGTCAGATGACTGAAAACATGAAACAATAATAGGAGGTAATCCTGACCTAAAAGCCAACAACGCCCGCAGGTTGAAAGACAGGAGAACCGAGGATGTTCATATGAAAAGTTTCTGATATATAGATATCCCAATTTCATGGGAACTGAAGGACCCATGAAGGCCAACAAGTGGCTACTAGATCTCGATAGGACCTTCGAGATCAGCGGCTGTATTGAGGAGTAGAAAGTACGGTACGTTGGGCATCTACTTCAAGGTGAAGCCGATATCTAGTGGGAAATATCATTATTTTGACCTGGGATAGGTTCAAAGAAGAGCTCGATAATCGATTCTTCCCTGAATCAATGAAGTCCAAGAAAGCTCAAGAGTTTGCCACTTTGGTACAAGGCAACCTCTTGGTCGAGCATTATGCTGTGAAATTCATGGAGTTGGGGAGGTTTGCTCCACATCTAATCGCCACTCAAAAGATGCAAGCTCAGAAGTTCCAAGAAGGACTACAACTCAGGATTCGCAGTTATGTAGCTGGGTTTCACTTCAACAATTTATAGGAGTTGGTTAACGTGGCTGCAATAACTGAAGTAAAGCAGCGAAGTGTGGCAACCCATATTAACCTGGAGCTAAAAAGGGCTTCTTCCTTCCTTACTGGAGGGAATAACGGCAAAAGAAGGATTATTCAAGGAGCCAACACCTGCAAGAAGTGTGGAAAGAATCACAGTGGCGAATGTCGAGTGGGTTTAGGAGTATATTTTCGATGTGGTCAGTCAGGACATATGATTTGGGAGTTCCCTCAAAATGCACCAGGTGGAAAGAACACTCCTAACAATCAGAGGCCACCTATTCAAGCTCATGTGTACGCCATCACCCCTAGAGAAATCAATGAGGAGATACCCAAGTCGGAAGAGACGGAAGTCATCACTAGTATTTTCTTTAATACCCCTCTTTAGAAATCAGTTTTTATAATAGCTGCTTAGTACTTAGTAGTTCATTACACCTTAGGTAAAATCACGTTATACGAATATACGACTTGCACTTTATCCGACTCTGGCGCTACAAGGACCTTTATGTCTGCGACGTTTGCACGCACATGTAACCTGCTGACTCAGACGTTACCTCAAGCTAAAGTAGTGTCAATTCCTGATGGAAGCACGATCACATCTATCCACATGTTGTAAAACTACCTTTTAACCATGAAGGAGAGATTGATGGAAGCTGACTTAATCATCTTTGACCAACTAGGGCTCGACGTTATACTAGGAATGGACTGGCTATCCAAACACTATGCTAGGATAGACTGTTGGAGCAAGGAAATTATCTTCGATTCACCCGTAGATGGGAAAATCCGTCGTATGGGAGGGACTGTGAAGGCTCCCCCCTCTCTAATTTCAGCTTTGCAGGCAAGGAAGTGCATCGTTAATGGTGCCACAACCTACTTAGAATTCATAGTGGAGGATTATGGTTGTAGTAAGGAGATTCAAGGGATACCTATAGTTGAGGAGTATTCTAAGGTTTTTATCGATGATCTACCCGGATTACCCTCAAAGATAAACAAAGTTCACCATAGAGCTAGAGCCCTCTACTACCTCTATCCTTAAAGCCCATTATTGTATGGCCCCTTTAGAACTAAAATAATTGAAGGAGCAGAGAGAATAGCTACTGGCAAAGGGCTTCATTCGACCTAGTTCATCACCTTGGGGTGCGCCAGTTCTGTTCGTTTAGAAGAAGGATGGATCATTAAGGATGTGCATTGATTATAAGGAATTGAACAAAGTAACGATGAAAAATAAGTACTTGTTACTGCGTATCGATGACCTGTTAGATCAATTGCAAGGAGCGTCAGTGTTCTCAAAGATAAACTTAAGGTGTGGTTACCATCAGCTCGAGATTAGGGAGAAAGATATCCCAAAAATGGCGTTTCGGACTAGATACGATCACTATGAGTTCCTAGTGATGTCCGTTGGTCAAACCAATGCCCCTGCCACATTCATGGATATAATGAATAGAGTATTCAGACCCTACATGGATATCTTTGTTGTCATATTCATTGATGATATATTGATATACTCGAAGAGCGAAGAAGATCACAAGCAACATCTTCGTTCGGCACTGGAAAGGTGTATAACAAATTCAGCAAATGTGAGTTTTGGCTCAAGGAGGTGAAATTTTTAGGATACGAAATTTCAAGTCAAGGAGTATCAGTTGATCCAGCAACATTGAACCTATGGTAAACTGGAAGTGTCCAACTAACGTGCACCAAATTCGGAGTTTCTTGGGATTGGCTGGCTACTATTGATGATTCGTAGAAGGATTCTCCAAGTTGTTAGGACCCTTTAATGCCCTAACCAAGAAAAATGCTAAGTATATTTGGACAGAGAAGTGTGAGCAGAGTTTCGTGGAACTCAAGGAAAGACTCACAACCACGCCAGTGCTAATCATACCTGAAGCCCATAAGCCCTACCTAATTTTCAGTGACACATCCAAATCTGGACTTGGATGTGTGCTCATGCAAGAACAACAGGTTGTCGCTTACGCTTCACGACAACTAAAGAACCATGAGCAGAATTACCCCACGCATGACTTGGAACTAGCCGCCATAGTTTTCGCTTTAAAGATTTGGAGGCATTACTTGTATGGCACAAAATGTGAAATCTACACTGATCACAAGAGCCTCAAGTACATATTTAGTTAGCAGAATTTAAATATGAGGTAGAGAATGTGGTTAGAAACAATTAGTAACTACTAGTGTGAAATCAAGTATCACCCTGACAAGGCTAATATAGTAGCTAATGCGTTGAGTCAAAAAAAGCAAGAGGATGATCCCATGGGCCCCACCTTGGAAGTTGAATCCCTTCTACATAGCATGAGGAGTTTGCTGATCAAGGATCTTCCTAACGAGGCATCCCTAACCACAGTACAAGAAGTTGTACCAATAGAATGGGAAGAACATCAGATGGAGGATCCCAAATAGGCAGAAATCAGATAGAAGGTAGATAAAAATGAGGGACCATAAAGTTTCACCCTCAGAGATGATGAGTTGTTGTACTACCAAAACTGGAAGGTTATTCCAGCTAATCAGGAGATCAGGGATAAGATATTTAAGGAAGCACATCGGACTCCATACACGGCTCACCTAGGGAGCACAAAGATGTATCGAGATTTGAAGCAACACTTTTGGTGGGAAGGCTTAAAGAATGATGTAGCAAAGTATGTTAATAGATGCTCGGTTTGTAGAACAGTCAAAGCAGAGCATCAAAGACCCGCTGGAGATTTACAGCCACTTCCAATCCCTGAATGGAAATGGGAGGACATATCCATGGACTTTGTAATTGGATTACCAAGAACCTCGAAGGGAAATAACTCTATTTGGGTCATGGTCAATTGCTTAATGAAATGTGCTCACTTTTTGGCAATGAAAACTACTGACCTTATGGAGAAGTTAACTCCACTATTTGTATCAAAAATAATTTGACTACATGGAGTTCCAAAAACAATTGTGGATATGCATTTCACCTCTTGTTTTTGGCAAAGCCTTCTGGGCGCTCTAGGCACCAAGTTGAAATTTAGAGTGCCCATCACCCTCAGACTGATGGGCAAATCGAACGGACAATTCAGACTTTGGAAGACATGTTAAGGGCGTGTGTTTTGCAAGAAAATAAGGATTAGGAGAAGTTCTTACCATTAATTGAGTTTGCTTACAATAATAGCTTCCAGACCACCATTCAGATGGCACCTTACGAAGCTTTACACGGGAGGAAATGCAGGTCTCCCTTATATTGGGATGAAGTAGGATAATGAAAGATTTATGGTATAGAGATTCTTCAAGAAATGAAGGATCAAATCTAGCTAATAAGGGAAAGGATGAAGGCTACCAAAGATAGGCAAAAGAGCTATGCTTGTGGCACCCCCAGCCCCCGTTTGGGATTTGAAGAAAACTGAAATGCTGGGACATACAACACCAAGGTTACTTGCCCCTCGTACATGACAGATAAAATGCAATGCACCTATTGATAGCTAACAATATGCAGTATATCGCAGCGGAAAGCCAACTTAAGTCAATTATAAGGAAATATTAATCATGGTATTGAAACATAAGATCCCAATACTTTTGCATAAAACCAAAAGAGTCAACATAGTTGATATGAGTTTCTAATGAATTCCCAAAACACAGGACCAAACATTTGACAACTTGAACAGATGATCATTGCCCAAAAGTGGAATGATTTAGCACCAAGGTCCCATCCTCAAGCAGACTTAAAAATATTCCCCTAGACAGGCGAACATCTATCTCCAACCCCAATTTTGTGGCTACCTCCTTAGCCTCTGCGACATATTTCTTAGCTTGTTCTAAATGCTTTGATACAAAACTCATGTCCTGCTTGAGCCTCAACATCTTCTGATAGTCCAGTGATGAAATACCAACATTGGACTCATTAATAAAAGTTACTATCTTTTTGAGTCGCTGTGCTGACACCTTAAGCAACTCTAAAGTGGATTGACGGCGAGCCTCCATAGTGAACTCCTCCTCAATTATTTCATTGTTCTCATCCATACTCAAGGGTCTTGAGGACCTAACAAAACTTATATCATTCCGAGTGAGGAATGATAGTGGCTAAATACAACAGTGAGATTTCGAGAAATCTATGTAAGTAAACAAATAACGTGCATCAGATATCATAAGCATATACAGCAAACTTAACAATAAATGCATGGACATGAACTTGTATATATGCTCTTGACCTTTCAAAGACTTTGCATAAAAACATGACTTTCATAACCTTGACTTTTGCAAACATGCTTTCTTCATATCATGCTTATGAGCTCGTAATGGTGGCTGGCAAGAACTCAAAACAAGTAAGGATGTTTTTGCCCTTTTTCTCTCTATGTGAGATTCAGGGTTGCTGTTTGCTTCTTGCATTGGTCTCCACGGTTGGCTGCATGGCAGCCGCAGATGGTGGCATCGACCAGCCTTCCTTTGTCTATCTGGTGGCTGCTGTCCCCAAGTCCATCCCTGAGATGGTGCTACCGCATAGACCTCTGAAGGTGTTGGACGATGAAGTTTTTTTCCAGTTTTCACGTGAAGAGATCACCAAGTCAGCGGAGCCCTTTCGTTATTCAGGGATTCTGAATTTTTTGAAGCAACATCTGTCTTTAGATGACGTACGTTCGTTTATACATAACCGTTGGGGCCTTTCGTCCACTCTAGTTGTATCGTCTATGAGAAGGCCGAGAACGTTTTTGTTCGTATGTCAAATGCGACCAATTTCATGAAAGCTTTGTCGAGGGATGTATGCGAGATTAATGGGATTTTCTATCAGGCGTTTCGATGGACACCGGAATTCACGGAGGATGATGAACCTTTTTGGGTACCGGTATGGATCTCTCTTCTGGGACTTCCTCCTAACTTTTATAGTGAAGCTTTTTTGAGTATTCTTATGGCTCCGATTGGCACTTTCATCCGTCGGGATAATCCTACGCGTTGTGACACTAGAACGGTTGGGGCGAGGCTGTGTGTCTAGGTTGATGCTGCCAAAAAACTTCTCTCTCATTTTTGGATTGGAGCACCGGGTTTATCATTTAGTAGGAAACAAGAAGTTGTTTATGAAACACTTCCTGCTTACTGCTATAAGTGTCAAATGCAAGGCCATAATTCACAGACCTGTCGAGTTGATCAAATTGCAAAGTTGGGGAAGGTCGGGCGGGGAAGAAAGGATAGATAGAGTTGGATGTGAATGGGGAAACTGATGTGGTTCCTCAGACGAATCCGAGTGCAATTGTGAGTCCGAGTTCAATTGTGGTTCCTAGTCAACTGTGGTCCCAAGTGCAGTTGGGGATGATTCTTTTATTGATCCAGTGACTGGTACTTCACAGAAAGATGAGGGATTGGCGCCTCTCCTATCTGTGGTGCATGTAGCTGCTGTTGAAGGGGATCCGATAATTCCTGAACTTGCTACTGCTGTGATTTTGGATACTACTGTGACTTTAAGGCCCATCGGGGAATATGTTGTTGAATCACGAGATGTGGATACTGTTGTGATTTCGATCACAGAAAATGAATCAATGCTGGGACAATTTCCTGGGGCTGTGATTTCAGATACTGCTGTTTGTGCATCATTTGAGATGGAGGTTACGTCTGTTGTCCCGCTTGTAGTCCAGGAGATAGTGTTGGATGCCATGGAATCGAAAGATGGACCAGCTGGGGAACTACTGATTGTGGATGACACTGTTTCTGAACTAGAACCAGATTTACACCCTGAAGTTTTCCCTCCGGATAAAGACTACTTGATAGAATCTGAGGTCAAGGAAGGTATAAGAAAATATAAGAAAAAGAGTTTTGTTAAAATGAGAAGTTCTTCTCGGGTTCTTGCTCGATTCTCTAACTCAATGATTGATCTCATTTTTGTATGGAACAGTAGGGGAGTCGGGACCTCAAAAGGTTGATTAAAAAAGTTGCTTGGTAAGTTGAGACCGAAAATTGTTGCTCTATCGGAACCTTTTCAAAATCTGAATGTTGCTAGGAGTTTGGGACGTGTTTTGAAATTTGATAACTTTATTTCAAATGAGGTTAGGGGGGGGGGGGAATTTGGATTTTCTGGGATAGTATTTTGGAGGGAGGGTAATATATTTCTCTCAAAGTAGGCGAAGGTGTTGAAAAGTTTTTGCTCACAGTTATTTATGCAAAATGTACCATGGCTGAACGACGCATTTTGTGGGATGCTCTCAGTATCCAAAATCTGGGCTCCGACCCATGTATTTTTTATGGTGATTTTAATATTATTTGGAATGATTCAGAGAGACGAAGAGGTAGGCCTCGACCTCTTACAGCTATTGAGAATTTTAATAACTGGATTCATCAGGTGGTTTGGTTGAAATCGCATCGAAAGGGAGTGCTTTTTCTTGGTGCAATGGGCAATATGGCCTTGCTTGTTCTTGGGCACGGTTGGATCGTGTTCTGATGGATGCCTCTTTTCGTTCGGTATTTCCTAATGCTATTTGTTCTTACGTGCCACGATCTACTTCGGATCATGCTCCTATGTTTATAGAGTTCAAGCAAGACCCTTTCTCTTATGGCCTAGCCCCATTTCATTTCCAACAGATGTGGGTGGAACACCATAATTTTCTGGACTGTGTTCGGCAAGCTTGGTCATCTTGAGAGAGTGGTTCAGCCATTCAAAATTTGGTTATGAAGTTGAAATAGACAAAGGTCTCCTTGCAGAATGGGAATAAAAGGGTCTTCGGTCATACGTTGGGCTGTATTACTACTCTTGAAAATTAGGTTGAGGAGCTTGAACTTTAATCTCAATTAAACTAGGATGAAAATCTAGATAGAGAGTTACCGGTGGCAAATGCAGAATTGGCAACTTGGCAGCGTCGGGAAGAAATTTGACTGAATCAAATGGCAAAGCTAAAATGGGTGGTGGATGGTGACCAGAATTCCAAATTTTTTCATGCTTGCCTAGCCATTAAAAGGCGTAAGTGGGTACTAGATATGTGGTCGAATGATGTGGTGTTTGAGTCTCCCGAGAGCATTCACCAGGGTACATTTGATTATTTTTCATCTTTTCTCCAGGGTGAACCGTCGGTTGATCAACCATTTTTTGAGGGACTTATAGATCCGGTTATTTCTGCATAGGAGAATGCCTCCCTTGTTAGTGCGCCCTCATTGGAGGATGTATTTTCTGCTTTGTCCTCAATCCCAGCTAGCAGTGCTCCTGGCCCTGATGGCTTTGGCTCTGGTTTCTATAAGAGTTGCTGGGAGGTGGTTAAAAAAGATTTGTGGAAGGCAGTGTTGGAATTCTTTGCATTTAAGTCTCTTCCCAAGTTTTTTACAACTTCTTATTTGGTGTTAATTCCAAAGGTGGACTCTCCAACAGGTTTTGACATGTTTCGTCCCATCAGTCTTTGCTCAGTTTTTTATAAACTTTACTCCAAGATAATTGTGAATCAAATAACTAGTCTATTGCCTCGGCTGGTTTTGTTGGAGCAAGGAGCCTTTATCCTAGGTAGAAGTATCTTTGAGAATATTAGCCTCACTCAGGAAATGGTTCATTCTATTAATAAAAGGAATCATGGTGGCAACATTATGTTAAAAGTAGATATGGCAAAAGCATATGATCGCGTGGATTGAAATTTTCTGATAAAGGTCATGTTGAGTTTTGGTTTTTCGCCTCAATTTTGTGACTTGATCTTCTTTTGTATTTCTAGTCCCTGGTATTCAGTTATGATGAATGGGACAATAAAAGGCTTCTTCCCGGGAGGCTGTGGCCTTCGACAAGGTGATCCCCTATCTCCTTATTTATTTATTATCTAGCAGGAGATCCTTTCCTGGATGATTCACAGGAGTGTGGCGGAGAATAGATTTGGACATTTTCATCAGGCCTGAGGTATGCCTAATTCTTGTTTAATATATGCTGATGATGTGGTTATTTTTTATAATGGGAGCCAAAGGTCGATTCGGGTGCTTCTAAGTATTCTAGGTCAATATGAAAGATGGTCGGGACAGGCAATTAATAAACAAAAGTCTACATTGTATTGTTCAAGTAAAATCTCCCTTACTCTTAAGAGGCGTCTTCTTCATAGCATTGGTTTCGTGGACGGGCATTTTCCATTCCAATATCTTGGAGTGCCCATTATCCTTGGTCGTCTTAAGCAATAACATCTTGAAGGCATGGTGAATAAAGTGAGGCAAAAACTCAGTGATTGGAAAATGTGGCTACTGTCTTCTGGAGGGAAACTGCTTTTGTTAAGTCATGTTATTTCGAGTATGGTCCTTCACCTATTTGTTTTTTTACAGGTCCCTCAAACAGTAATCAATAAGCTCCATCAACTGATGAGCTCATTCTTTTGGGGTGAGTCCAATGGGAAGGATAAGAACAAATGGGTGGCTTGGAAACACATTTGTAGGCCTGTGGCAGAAAAAGGTCTCAGGTTGAGGCTTCTCCAGGACACTCAGACAGCCTTGCACATGAGGTTTGCTTGGAACCTTCTACAAGGTAATTCTCTCTGGGTAAACTTTTTTAAGACTAAATATGTGGGATCGAAGTCTTGGTTCCTTATAGATGTTGATAAAGGGTCGAGATTTTTGAAAATGATTGCTCATTGCATCCCTTTGGTGTTGAATAATTCTAATTGGAGAGTTAGAGAAGGAGATATCTTTTTCTAGTATGAAAAATGGCGAGTTAATGGCCCCTTGATCAATGACTTGCCAGTCATGGGTCAACCTTTGTTGAAAATTAAAGAGTGTCGATTGTCAGACAGCTGGGATGTGAATTTGCTAGAGAACTTGGTTGGCTTGGAGAATGTTGATGATATTCTAGTCTCTTTATCTAGTTTTAATTCGGGTAAGGATATTCTGGTCTGGACCCAAACATACACAAGTATGTCTTCCACTAATTCTGCTTGGCATTGTGTTAGAGTCAGAGACTCCTCTCTTGATTGGCATTCTTGGATTTGGCATAAAAGTCTTCCCTTAAAAATGTCTATTCAGTTTTGGAAGGCTTGGCACAGGGCTTTGAGTGTGGATGATAGGTTGTGTCGTATTGGCATTCCAATTGTTTCCAAATGTGAGTGTTGTCTTGCAGGTCATTATGAAGACATAAATCATGTTCTCTTTGAGGAAGATTTTCCTAAAACAATCTAGTCATTTTTTGGCAACCTCTTTGGACTTCCACTTGGTAGCAATTGGAAACACCAAGTCTCCACTTGGTTCTAGCGTGCTAAGTCCTATTCGCAGGTGGGTGTTATAATTGGCCTTCTGCCTATCATAGTTACTTGGAGACTTTGGAGGCGAAGATGTCTAGTGTGAATGGAGGGCACCTTGGAATCGCATGAAGCTGTTGTCAAATCTATTTGTGTATGGATTGGTTCCCTTGGTCAGGCGATTGATAATTTTTACAACTTGTCCCATTTTGATGGCATGATTCTTGAGACCTTACGGATCAAACCCGCTCCTTTAAAAGAGTGGCAGTGTAAAGTAGTCTGGTGGCATAAACCTTCACCAGGGTGGTTTAAATTGAATACGGATGGTAGTAGTTTTGGTAACCCGGGTTCTAGTGGTATTGGTGGTGTTATTCGCAATGATTTAGGATGTTTGTGCAGGCGTTCGCCTCTCTAATTGGTTTTGGTTCAAATAATAAAGCGTAACTTCTTGCACTACTTAATGGCCTACGGTTGTGCAAGTCCCTTCAGCTTTTCAATGTGGTTGTTGAGGTTGACTCGATGGTGATTATTTCTTGGTGGCATAGAGGGCGGTGTGGGGTTTGGTACCTAGAGGATTATTGGGAAGAGATTGTTGGTTTGGCTCAATCTATTAATTGTTGTTTTCAGCATGTTCTTCATGAAGGAAATAAGGTGGCGGATTGGTTGACCAAAGATGGTGCTAATGGTGTTGCTTTCGTCTACACAAATAATTCTATATTGCCTCGGGTCCTTAGAGGTTTGCTCCGGTTGGATTTATCTGGGATTCCTTCCTTAAGATTTCATTAATCATGGTTTTGTTTTTGCTTTTGGTTGTTATGCTCTTCATTATGTTCATAGGTTTGTTTAGAGTCTTTTTTGGGCTTGGGCTCTTTGAGGCTTTTTTCTCAAGGGCCATGTTTTGTTTCAAAGGTTTTCCTTTGCCATAAGCAAGGGTTTTATTAATAAATTTGGGAGGGCATCACTATTGGACAAGTGATTGCCACTCTTTCTTAAAAAAATAAAAAATAAAATAAAATGCTTATGAGCTCGTAACTTTTCTTGACTTGTAATGTAACGCCCCGTCCCCGATGGTCTGGAGAGTTAACTTATGTTACCTGATAATCAACTCCAACACTACTAATATACTTCCAAAAGCTCTAAATCAAAACGTAAACACTTCAAATTTAATTAACTACACAAACTCATATATCAAATCCTCAATACAGTAACCCCAAAAATATCAACTTCTCTACATATCACTTAAACTCACATTTCAACAATGTAATTAACAAAAATCACCAATACCCATCGTAAACTTTCAGTTCTTAATCCACTATTCTTAAGTCATCTTAGCTGAAAAATCTAAAATCATCTGAAAATATTGTGAAGATAAAGGGGGTAAGTTACCAACAACTCAGTAAGCAGAGGGCATATGCTAGCTTGCAAACATGAGCATTTACAAAGTACATTATGCAGAACAAAATATTTTACGGAGTTATTATGTGGAACAAGACATGTTTTCAAAAGTAATAGAGCGATAGTTTTAAGACAAGTAAAACCCAAAGTACTTTGTCATAACATAACCTGAGCATTATCATCACATCAAAATAGAGCATCTCACAGAGCAGAGGCCATGTTTCACCCCCGTGGTAGGGTTGTGCTAACCCCAGTGGCCAAACCGGGCAGAGACAGAGGTGAAAACTTTCCTTTATTCTTCTCGGAGCCCCAAGTGTGCACACAAGAAATACCACAATAAAACCACTTTGTTTCCAAAGTGGGTGCACTCAGAGACAGAGAAGTTGATACCAACCCAAACAAAGCTGAACATAATAGAGCAGAGTAGGGATAGTGTAACAGCCTGCTAGAAATTTATTGGTGGAATTTTTATTGACTTTAGGAATCTCATGAAAAACCCATAAGTTTTTACGAATCGACTAATCACTTAGGTTTTAGTCTGTCATCACAATCAGTGTTATCACTCACTATGGGGCTAGATTTATGAGTTTAATTATTTGAAATAGTTAGAAGTGTCAGAATGCGTTATGGTCTGCGCCATTAGACTCAGTGGATTATTTAGAATTTTATGGCGCAATAGCCTATTTTCATAATTCCGGACGAAACGTCTGTTGAAAATTGTGAAATTATTTTTAGGGGCACTTCGGGGTTGAATTTCGTTAAATGATTTTTCACTATAGGTTAATATGAATATTTAAAATTTTTCAGTACTAAGTTTATTATGTATTTGTTTTGAGTGAATAGTAATCTCGATAAGCGCACTCAGTGCAGTGTTTTCAAAATCATAGTGTGAAATGTCCAAATTAGGTTGGATGAGTTTTATTTGGACACTTGGTAAGATCTTAGCCACACATAGTGAATAATATTAGAGACTTGGTACAAAGAGGAACCATTAGATGGATTTATGAAGGAAGTCAAGGTGTGAGATCATGTCACCTAAGTAAAACTTTGTTTCATCTGATCAATTAAATTGTGACAGACCAAAAAGGGTTTCAACCCTAGCAAAACCCTAAATGGTTGGAATCCAATTGAAACCAAAATCCTAAACGGTTTTCCCAAACCCTAAAGTTGGCCTCCAAACCCTTTTTAATTCGATTTCTAGCATTGTGTTTAATCACTTGATTAAATCACTTCCATGCTATTAATTAATCAAATCCTTGTTATGACATCATTATTCAACCTTTTAAACCTTGGAAATTTGATTGGGCCAAGAAAAATTGGTTTTGGGCTTAATAGCATCTCAAACCCTGACCAAACCCCCTTTAAATCCCAAATTGAAGCCCACTTGGTAGGGCCCACCAAGGCCCACGAAATTGGCCACCTTGGCAAAGCTTCTTGGAGAAGTTTCCTCCCCCACATGGTAGACCATCCACTGTCATTGGCTGCACCCAATAGTGCCTTGATGTGAAGGAGAAATCCACTCCATCAACCTCAATCTTTCACAGCTGCTGCAGGCAGTCTTTGCCCCTCACTATTCTCAACTTTATGTGACATAGCCACCTCCAATCAAGGGTCATTCCAGCCCACAACTTCCCCCTCTAGGAGTCTATAGTCGTGCAAGGTACTTTTCATTCCATTTTATCACTTCTTTTCCACCATTCTTAGAGAGAAACCCAAAAGAGCTCTCTCGGGCAGATTTCTGGGACATATTACGTGGCCATTTTAGACCCTTTGTAGGTACTTTCCCAAGCTGAATCCTTCACATAAGTTGTTCATCTTTAAGTCTAGTTTCTGTGGATTTCTTATTAGTCTCATTCCATGCTCATTGTTCGGTCAAAAGTATTTTTAACCATAGAAAGGTCATTCTGGGCGTGAAACTGGAGACTATGTTATGTTTTGGAAGTTTTGACCAAGCTAATGGACATATCTTGGTCCGAAACTTTTATGGAGTGTTGTTAACATGTGTTTATGAATGTTCATTGAGGTTTTGTTGCATGAATAAAGCATTTGATGATAGATTTTCTTAGAGTTAGAAACTTGAAAACCGGAAGTGGAAAAACAGTTTCTGTTTTGTGAAAGTTTGAATATTTCGTGGTTTAATCTTATTCCAAAGGCTTTGATATTTTTATATGATGCTCCTAAGCCTCTTATATACATGTTAGGATGTTATTTCGAAGATATTTAGTATTAGTCTTAATGAAATGATTTTCTATGCAAGAGGATTTCGGTTAGGCCTAAAATTTGATGTTTTTGAGTTAGATCTATGTTTTATTAAATTTTAGCCATGTGATTTTAAGTTTGATGGTTGGATCTTCTTTAGGACACATTTTTAAACCATGTGATGTGTTAGTTTGAAGATCACATGTCTTTAAGCCATGGATCAAGAGATTGATCAAAGTTAGTTGGGAAAAACAATTTCTGTTTTGGACTAAGTTTAAAACCAAAAACTCCAAGTGTTATTTTGTGATTTTTTGTGAGTTTTGTTTGATGATTTAAAGCATAGTTGATCTTAGGATGATGTTATGAATATGTTAGAAGTAAGATTTGATTTTTTGGAATTGTTGGAGATGTTTTTATTAAGGTCAAAACTTGTGATTTAGGGGTTTACTTTTTGTTAAAAAGTTTGGGTCTTTTTACAAAAAATTTGGTGTTGATAATTAGCATTTTATTAATGGATATTTTTTAAGTGTGTTTTTAAACTTAGGATAGGAAGATCTTTGTTACAAGATTTTGGTTTATGCATGAGTTTTGAAACTTGAAAGAATTGCAACCAAAATCAAGACAAATGGCCTATGTAGGTTTCGGCCATAGTGAGTTTTTCATACTTGTGATTAGTTTTAAATTTTTCTGAGTTGATATTTGAGTTTGGGACAAAATTTACATGAGGAATGTAAATTTTGGTAATTTTTGGAATTAGGATGTCAAATCCTTAAGTTAGGGGTAAAATGGTCATTTGCCCACATGTAGAGGGTAAAATGATAATTTTACTCTAAGTTGTCTCTTTTCATATTTCTAATTGTTAGTATTAATTTCTAACTTTTAGAATACCCTCTTACAGTTCCTCATGTTTTGCTCTTTATTCTAGTAGAACGCGACGATCGAAGTAAGTTAGCTTTTAACTTACTATCAGTTTAATGTGTATGAGTGATAAGTAAGGGAACTAAATTGTATGTATGCATGTTATCATGTGTGCCATGCCAAGTCATTACATATTTATCTGTTACACAAAATTTATTCTGTCATGAATTATTTATCTGTTACACAAGATATTCTGTCACGTATTCCTATACATTGCAAGTATGTCATGCTAGGTTAAGTATTCCATCTGTTACATGTATTTCATGTCACGTAATATTCACTGTCACATGTTACACCATGTTAAGAAATGTTTGTTATATGGTATGCCATGTTACGAAATGTTGCATGTTACATGTATGCCATGTTATGAAATGTATTCTGTTACATTTATGTCTTGAAGTATGTCATGTCTATCATCTTATGTTCATGTCACGTTATGCTATGTTAGGACTTTTGTCTTTTATGTCACGTTCATGTTACGTCACATTACAAAATGTCATGTATGCCAGTTAAGTTATTCATGTCAATCACGACCCTAAGCACTAGGATGGGGTAATATCCTAGTGGAACTCCTTTGTTCACGCTGGAGTGTCTAAATACGTGTGAAATTTCCTGGGTTGACGAAGTACAGTCAACAGGTTGCGAATGGGGCCTAATTAGCTGGTCACCGGAACGCACCAGGCACTAATGCCGATGGTGCCACACATTATGTTACATGTGTCCACAGCAAGTGTGGCACAGACAAATAAGTCATGGGGCCACAACAACTGTGGAGCATGAAGTATGGGGCCACAACAACTGTGGAGCATACACTACGTGAGACACAACAATTATGACACGTAGAATATGTGGGGCCACAACAACTATGGAGTACGTATTAACGCACTCACAACTAGTGTAGAAACCTGTGATGTGATGCGGTAATCGGCAGGGACACACAGGCTCAAGGGGACCTGTGTAGCACCCATATGGTCACTTTAATGATTAAGTCTATTGAATAAGATTGATTTTAAATTCATGTATTTCACTTTCAAGTCATGTTTCAAGTTCAAGTTATGTTATGTTCAAGTTTACGTTCACGCAATCATGGTAATCCCATGAGACAAGAATATGTTTTAAGTTCATGTTATGTTATGTTCACGTTTACGTTATGTTCCAAGTTCACATTTATGTTATGTCATGCTGAAGTTCATGTTCAAATTATGCATGTTCACATTCATGTTATGTTTCAAGTCCATGTTATATTTCAAGTTAACGTTCATGCTATGTTTCAAGTCCATGTTATGTTTCAAGTTACGTTCATGCTAAGCTTTAGTTTCAGTTTAAGTTATGACAGTTATGTTTTGTTGTATGTCAAGTTATGCTATGATTACTTATGATTTGATTATGCATTCATGCTTTTACTGCCATGCATGCATCATTAACCTGTGTGGAAGTTTTCTGTTAACTTGCTGAGATTTGTAATCAAATCTCACTGTGGTAGTCCCAACTACCATTCCCCCCGAATGATAGATTTTGTTATAGGATCTGAAGGAGAACCGGGAATCTACCAACCGGAAACGGTCGACTAAGCAACGGTGCGACGTAGATGGTATTACAATAGTTACCTCAGATTACTACTTGTATTTGTGGAGTTCAATCTCCAACACGTTTTTTATCACAACGTTATGGACTATTATTGTGATCTTAGTTGTTTAGTATGTTGTGAAATATGGAGTATGTTTTAAGTATTTGGAATATTTTAGTTTGGAGCATAGTATTTCTAAAAAATTTATTATCCGCTGCGAATATTGCATAATGCAAGGTGCATGTCAGGAACATTGCATCTTATATGTCATGAACGGGGGCAAGTAACCTTGTGTTGCATGTCTCGACGTTTCAAATGTCCATCTGATCCCAAGCGGAATTTGGGGGCGTCATAGATAGAGTCAGATACAAAATCAGTACGCCATGCCAAAGGTTTTCAGATGTCATATCAAAATAAAACAGAGTACCAAAACATAATCAGATCATTCTTGTAACACCCGGACCCAAATTGGTATAGTTGGACTATAGATTTTATTTCTTTATTTATTTGAGCTTGATTTTTTTAAGTTTTTATATTTCGGACTTGAGTAGTGATTTTTTTATTTTATTTTTTTGCACATGTTTATTTATTTAATTTTTTTTTCCCGCATGTATCATTTTTGTTTATTATTTCTCTTTCGGTCTTTATCTCTTATTTCCCGTAAGTTTTTTTTTCTCGTTCACGTCGTGCATGCTCACACACAACTCATCTTCATCCGCTCACACGTCTTCTCCTCTAGGGTTTTCTTTTCTTGTTCAACCACCTATATATAGTTATATATATGTTTTTGAAGAAACCTTAGCCCAGCATTTTTCTTCCTCCTCTTTGCAAACAGCGCATCACCCACTAGCTTGGTCTCGACGCACCCAGTCGCGACTCACCCAGCTGCCGCACTAAACCGACCTCCACAAGTCACGAACCATGCCGTCCCAGCATCACCGCAGCCTGTCCTCACCCTTTCGGAAAGCACCACACCAGTTTAACTAGAAGCCTCTGCCTTCCTACTCCGCGCAGCGTGCACCGAGTTGCATGCCGCGGGAAGCCATCGCAGCCACCTTCCCGACTAACCTGGTCTACACCTCCTTAAGCTGCCGTGAACCCACACAGAACCACCGCTGACCATCACCAAGAAAAATAGGAGAGCCCCTGCTTCTCCTCTCAAAAAACAGAGCATCACCACTTTTTCGGTTGGTCACCACCGTACGTCAGGAAAACTATTGGGCTAGCCATAGAATTTGCCATTTGTCACCTTTCCGTCAGTCTCGAGCCTCCTTAGTTCTGTCTTGTCCCACGCAGTGAGCTTTTGCCGAACGCTACACTGCTTGCATTGCTTCTCCGTTTTCTTTGTTTCTCTCTCACCGTGTTTCTCTCTCTCTCTCTTCCAGTGCACCGCCGCAGTACCCACCACTTCTAGCGCACCCGCCCAACTCCGTCGTAACTCCACTTCTCTCGGTAGGTCCTCTGTTACTCTCCAACTGCGCGGCATTGTCTTGTTGCTTGTATGTTTTGTTGTTGTTCCGAAAACTTCCATAGTTTAGGAAATGTTGTGTCTAATAATTACATTATTACCCTTTGTGGGATGTATAGGATATTGTACTGAGTTTATATAGTATTTTTTAAATTATACTAAGTGTAACGATTTATTTTTATTGAAAGTGTGAAATTTTATTTTGAACATTTTAATTATGATTAAAGAAAATCACTTAAGTATTTTTTAATATGTTATTAAGAAAAGTTTTATTTTAATAGTAAACAATATTGGTGTAATGTTTTTTTTTTTACATTTTAGATATATTTTAGTCTATTTAATAATAGTTATGGTTTATTTTAAAATATTTTGGGATAATTATATTATTTAGTATTAAGCTTCATAAGTTGTTTTCATTAATTAATAGGTCTGACTTTTAAATGTTTTAGTCATAGTATTAAATTAGCATTGATGAATTTAGAAAATGTGACGATATTTTAGGGTTACGTAAAGTTAGGTTTTTGAAGAATTAAATAGGTTATTTTATAAGCTTAGGATTAAATATCGAAATGCGTGATTATTTTATAGGTGACGATTAATTATTGTTCGACGTTTTTGAGGAATTCCGAAGAAGCTAAGAAGTTCAGGTGAGTGGGGTTCCTATGCTAGACTTTGCATTAAAATAAAATGTGCTGAGGTTATTTTTTGGAAAATATACAGATTTTGAAAAGAAATTTGAACTACCTCGGTTATTTGTTTTGCATTACTCATGAGATTCTGTTTAAGAAGAAATTATTTTCTGTCATGACTGGTGTAGACATGAGCTTATTTTTGACATTCTGTTTATGAACTTTGAAAAAGAGAGTGAATATGAAATTTTGTGCATAAATTATGTTGTATAATGATTTTGTTCTATTTTGAGGATTTTCTGTACTCTGATATTATCTGATGTGATTTCTAAAAACTTCTGGCATAACATTCTATTTCTGTTCTGTTCTGACCTCACCACGGGTGTAAAACTGTGGCCTCTATTCGGGTTGGTAACAACTTTTCTGTTTCTGGTGCACCCACTTTGGAAACAAAGTGATTTTTTGCGTGGTCTTTCCTATGTGCACACTCGGCGCTCCGAGAATGAATAAGGGGAAGATTCACATTCTGTTTCTGCTCGGTTAGCTACCGGGGTTTGCACAACCCTACCACGGGGGTTAAACATGGTATTTGTTCTGATTTGATAAGATAAGATGTGATGTTTCAGTTTATGCTATGCCAAAGGGATTTTGATTATGAATATTTTTGAATTTTTGCTCTGATAGTTTTGATAATATGATCTGACGCTGCATTTTGAAAACATTATTCTGATTCTGCATTCTAGAAGAAAATATTTTTGTTCTGCATTCTGAACTCTGTAAATGCTCATGTTTACATACTAGTATATGTCCTCTGCTTACTGAGTTGTTGATAACTCACCCCTTATCTCCATATATTTTTCAGATAATTTTGATGGATCAGCTGGAGAACAAGAGTAGAAAGTTTTAGCAAGTGTGATGATCAGAGTGGAATAAGTGTCGAGGGTACAAGTGCTTAATTTGGAGTCGTAGTTAGTAAACTGAATTTATGTTTCGGATATTTTGAATTGATGAGTTATGGATAATTTTGAGTTTTAGAGAGTTTTTAATTTATGTTATTGAGATTTTCTTTATTGTCCCCATGGAGGAACTTAGATATTTGGATTGATTAAATTGATTAATATTTTATTGGATTTTGTTTTCGGATTTTATAGTTGTACTATTTAAGTTGTTTTGAGGTATTAAGAGTTAACTCTCTGAACTTCCGGGAACGGGGCGTTACAATTCTCACGTATTGTAAACAAAAGTTGGAGTATCTTTCTAAATCAATACACAATTTTTCAGATTCTCAATATCACTTTTTCTCAAATTTTAGAGACAACATGACAACATTTAGCTCATGTCTACACAATTCATGTAAGAAAATATTTTCCCTTTTTCGTATAGATTTCATGAGTAGTGCAAATAAACAACCGAGGTTGGTTTTTCCCAAGTTCTCATTTCATCACAAAATATGCAAAATTTTCAGAAAGTCAACCTCAGTTTCAATAATTCGTGTAAAGCCTAACATAGGAACCCCGCTTACCTGGAATCCTTAGTCTTTCAAAAACATTCCTCAACAATGCCGAATAAATATTAATCGTCACCTTTAAAAATTATGTAATTCCTATAAATTTCCAATCAACCACCTATTTCAATATTTAAACCTAACATGCTAAAAGAACCTATTTTAAATCCTCAAAACCTAAAAATTTCATAACCTAAGATTATAAATCATCACTTTCTAAAATCATCAATATCCACTTAATTCCTCTCACTATTATACTCTAAGTCATTTCTAAATTGCATAATAATATTATCCTAAATACAACTATGCCACAAAAATACATCTCTAGTTTAAAAAAAATTCTCTGAACATAATTATAACAAAACTGATTAAAAGTTATGAAGTAAAAATTTCATTTAATAAAAATAGGCTAATTAGTTTCTCTTTAAAGATCTCTAAATAAAATTTTGCACTTACTATGTACTTCTTAAAATTATATATTATCACTAATAATATCTCAAATCTTTCTCTATTTCCTTTATAAAATCTTGTATTTTAAAACAAAACCTACTAATATATATAGACCAAAACATGATAAACCTATAACTAGTATGATCATAAGGGTAATTTAGGGATTAAACAAAACACATAAGGACCCTTTCGGAAATGGCAGGTTCTTATAGATCACAGTTTAAATTCATATGGAGCCATACTCACCTAGCGATGGAGGGCACGAAGGCGGCGAGCTAGGCTGTTGTTTACGGTGGTGGGGGCGGCGGTAGAACATTGGTTAGAGAGAGAGACCAGCTAATGAGAGAGAGAGAGGAACCTTACATAGAAAAAGAGAGATAGAGAGAGAGGACGGAAGAACAACGCGGAGGCCGTGGCACTCTGAGAGCTTAGCAGTACGGCCGCGGTGTGGTAGGAGTGGCGTGAAGTGACTGTCGGAGTTCTCTGTGCCGGTGGTAATGACCTGGAGGCATTGGCACCGTGTGTGGTGGCTTTGAACGACAAGGGCACCGATTGTGTGTTGCTCTGTTTTCAGGGGCTAAAACAGGGGAGTTTACGGTTCACTATGTAGGTGGTTTTTCTCGGCACTATGATGATGGTGCAATGGTGTACGGCAGAGGAGCTGGAGCTCCAGTGATGGTCAAGTGGAGGTGGCACACGACGAGGTGGAGCTATGATCCGTGGAGATGTAGTGCATGCACGGGTTGCGTCGATCTTTGTATGGGGCAGTGAGAGTTCTAGGCGGTGCAATGGCTGTGGCGTACAGCGAAGCAAGGTCTACTCACGGTGGGCCTACTCCAATGAGAACGATGCTACTGCGAAAGGGGGCTTCCCGTGAGGTTGGAGTGGTGTTTTCTGAGTGGGTGAGGATCGGGCTGGGCTGTTTGCAAGGAGGAGTTGTTGTTGGGGGGCAGCAACGGGGAGAAGGCTGAGGAGGGCATCAACTATGTTTTGGCTGTGGGAAAACAAGAGGAGAGGGGGGAAAAAGGAGAACTGCTAAACTAGGATTTTGTCAAGAAATGAAGAATGTCTGTATTTATATGTGATGCGAAAACCCTAGAGAGACGAGGGAGACGTGCATGCGGATGAAAAACAAAGTCGTGCGTGTGCTTGGAGTGGATAAAAAAAAATACACTAGAGACATGCAAGACCATGCATGACGTGGACGAGAGGAAGACTTAGGGGTGAAAAAAAAATAGATGGAAAAAATATAAAACAAAAAAATAAATAAAAATTGAGTTTGATTGGGTCCGGGTGTTACATGTAACATATCATATCATATCATATCATAACATAACATTGGATACCTCACGGCTCCTCTATGCATTGTGTGTTCCCCGCTAGCTACCGCATCAACCATTGGCCACTAGCTTTAGGTGTGATCCCGCTCCGGTATCCTTTTCTTTTAGGTACCATTCGAGATCTATTGACAGTACTTCGTTGACCCAAGGGTATCCCTCCATTTTAAACACTCCTTAGAGGACAGAGGAGTTCTACTAGGACATTTCCCCATCCCAATATTTGGGATTGTGATAAAAGTTTTACTTTCTAAAAGGACTCTTTTCCTTTCAAAAAGGGTTTTCACAATCTCAATGCATGCGACATAACAATGGACCTCAGAACTTTCACGAGACACATGAAATACCACAATACTTCATCATAACCATGAATGTCGAAATGTTCATCATGAAATAGAGCATCCATACATGCAATGCATATCCCATTACAACTTGAAAATATTAGAACATGCAAACATGTTCATTCAAGGCATATGAACCAATCAAAGGCATACATTTCAATCATCATTATGTAAGGGCCGAAACACATAGGACCCTAACCTAACCAAACATCATTTGTAACACCCAATCTTAAGACTCCAATGATCATGCTTCATTCAAGGGGTTAGCCAAAACCTCTTATCTTAGTAGACATGCATTTCAATCAATTATCATGAACTTGGAATCTTCTAATGTATTGATCATAAATTAATATAGAATTTATCCTAGGTGGACGAAACCTTTCCTTGTGGTTATGGACAATATTTTCTTGAGTTTAGTCCCATACTAAAACATTTGAGTGAGAACCATTCATGCATAGACAAACATAGTAGAAACCAAACCCTAACATGGCATTCTTACTCCCTTTTTTCATATCATACACATATCTCTTAAACCATTTCCATCATGCTTTAAAATAATCATAACAAAGAAGTTTATAACACATGGAAGAACATCAAGTTCCAAACAATCATACAAAAACCAAATCAACAAACAAGTTCACAAACCATATGCATAAAATATCCAAGTACATGTTAGAGGTATACTTACAAAAATCTGAAATGTATTTTTAATAATAGCAAGCTGAAAAATCATATACAATACTAGTTAGAATCCTTACTCAAGAAAAACCCTAACCACGTGTTCGTGTGTAGTATTTCTTACACCTTTTTCTTTCCAAGAAAAACCAAGTTTTCGAACCCTTCCTTCTTTGAATCCGAAACTTGTCTTCAATATAAACCCTAGCTACTACTCACTAGTGCCGTGACCCACTTTCCTCAAACATGAACTTTCTTCTTCTTGCTCAAGTGTGCGTGTGTGAGATCATAAGTTCTAGATGAACTTGACTCAAAACCGAGACCTCTCTTCCTTGAAGTCGTGTGTGTGTGTGTGGGTAACAAAAGAGAAGTTGGTTTCATACCTTCTAGGTCTTCTTCTTACAAGTGTCCCTTCACTTTACTTACTCTCAATGGGTTGTTTGGATGGTGAGAAAGTGATGGATACTTAGAAGAAAAGGGGGTGGCCGAAACTTACAAAAGCAAAACACAAAGATGGCCAAAAGGGTCCTAGGGTTTTCGACTCTTATCTTTTTATAGATACTCAAGGGCTTTCTTGCATGAAGCAAGCTCATGCATGATTGCCAAGTGGCGTGTAGCCCTACTACCTTCTTCCTCTAGCTCATCATTAGCTCAAGTTGGAAACCCTAAAATATCTTGTAGCTTGTGGCCTCCTCCTCTTCCCAACTGAACCTCACTTCTTCTTTTGCCCTCCCTTTTATTGTCTTGATTCAATGTATCTTATGGCTAAAGGGTCTTTTACTAAACTCAAATTTTCCTCCATCTTTTACAAATGTGCATGTGTGCCAAGTGGCATGTGGAGTGTGTGTGCATTGCATAGGCTGCCAAAACCCTACTCTTCCCTAGAAGATTTGCTTTTCACCACACCTTTGGACAAACAAGTGATTGGTCCTTTTTGGCACAAAGACCCTTGCCCTAGCCATCCACTTCAAGGGATTTCCTACACAAAACATCCTTCTAGAAGCCTTGGGCATGTAGCCTCCCTCCAAGCCTGATCTTGCTCCTTCCCAAGAAAACCTTTTTACCTACCTTCATGCATGGAAGACACTTGGCAAAAAGCAACCTTTTTGCTCCCCCATTGTTGCCGTCCATGAACTTTGGCCTTTCTTAGTTCCACTTTCCCATATTCCTAATCATTTCCTTTTAGGTTCCTTCCCCATAGTGACATGTGTCATAGGCCTCCTTCCACAAGCAATCATCTTCATGCATGCGTGACACATGGCAAAAAGGTGCTAGATTTTCCTATGATAGGCGTGTAAGCCAAAACCGAACTCCTTCTCAACTCTTTTCCCTTATTACCATCTAGATTCATCTATCCCTATACCTAACCTCATTGGATGTCAAACACCATGCATAAACCTCAAGTTGGGCGTAAGCCCTAATTTCATTGGGCTTCAAAAATCCCAATTTCCTATAAGGGCCAAAACTCTCTTGGGCTTTCTAAAAAAATTAATTGTACACAAAAGCCTAGAAAATCTAGGTCGTCACAATGCCGAACGTCGAAGAAGGAACCTCGAGTTTGAAGTTGGCGATTGGGTCTATCTCAAAATATTGCCTATGAAAGGAGTCTTTCAATTTGGAAAGAAGGGGAAGCTAAGTCCAAGATACATAGGACTCTATGAGATACTGAAAAAAGTAGGAGCAGTCGCTTATAGACTGGATTTTCTAGTTGACTTCCAAGGAATTCATAATGTCTTCCATATATCTTCCCTCAACAAGAGCTTCGAGGGACAGATACCATCAGTTGTTGATATGAGGGATATCACACTCCAACCTGACCTAACTTAGGAAGAAGTTCCTATTCATATCACAGATTGGAAGGATAAGGAACTTCGAAATTGAAAAATCCCTTTGGTTAAGGTTCTGTAGCAGAATCACGATATTGAAGAAGTTACGTGGTAAAAAGAATCCGATATGAGAAGCAAATACCCCTACTTGTTTGGCATTGTTTGACATCACATCATGGCATTCGCATCCATTCATACATGGCATCCATTGTCATTTCACCCGTGTTGTGACGCCCCCAAATTTCGCTTGGGATTGGACGGACATTTGAAGCATTGAGACATGCAACACAAGGTTACATGCCCCCGTTCAAGACATATAAGATGCAATATTCGCAGTGGATAATTTTTTTCTTTAGCAATACTATGCACCAAACCGAAATATCCCAAATACATAAAATATATTTCATACATAATGATGTACTAAACAATTGAGATCACAATAATAGTCCATATGGTTGTGATCAAAAGAGTGCTGGAGATTGAACTCCACAAATACAAGTAGTAACCTGAGGTAACTACTGTACGACCATCTACGTCGCACCATCGCTTAGTTGATCGTTTCCAGTTGATTGATTCTCGATTCTCCTTCAGATCCTGTAATAAGATCTACTATTCGGGGGGAATGGTAGTTGAGACTACCACAGTGAGATTTGATTACAAATCTCAACAAGTTAACAGGAAACTTTCACACAAGTTAATGATGCATGCATGGCAGTAAAAGTATAAATGCTTAATCAAATCATAAGTAATCATAACATAACTTGACATACAACATAATATAACTGGCATAACTTAAATTGAAACTGAAGCTTAGCATGAACGTGACTTGAAACATAGCATGAACGTGAACTTGAAACATAACATGGACTTGAAACATAACATGAACGTGAATATGTATAATTTGAACATTAACTTGAATATAACTTGAACCTGAGCATGACATAACATAAATATGAACTTGGAACATAACGTGAACGTGAACATAACATGAACTTCAAGCATATTCTTGTCTCATGGGATTACCATGATTGCTTGAACGTAAACTTGAACATAACATAACGTGAAACATGACTTGAACTTGGAATCTTATTCAATAGACTTAATCATTAAAGTGACCATATAGGTGCTACACAGGTCCCCTTGAGCCATGTGTCCCTGCTGATTACCACATCACATCACATGTTTCTATACCAGCTGTGAGTGCGTTAATACGTACTCCACAGTTGTTGTGGCCCCACGTATTCTACGTGTCACAATTGTTGTGTCTCACGTAGTGTATACTCCACAGTTGTTGTGGCCCCATACTTCATGCTCCACAGTTGTTGTGGCTCCATGACTTATTTATTTGTGTCACACTTGCTGTGGACACACGTAACATAATGTGTGGCTCCATCGGCGTTAGTGCCTGGCGCGCTCCGATGACCAGCTAATTAGGCACCATTCGCAACCTATTGACTGTACTTCGTCAACCCATGGAATTTCACACCTATTTAGACACTTCAGCGTGAACAAAGGAGTTCTACTAGGATATTACCCCATCCTAGCGCTTAGGGTCATGATTGACATGAATAACTTAACTGGCATACATGACATTTCGTAACATGACGTAACATGAACGTGCATAAAAGACAGAAGTCCTGACATAGCATAACGTGACATGAACTAAGACAACAGACATGACATACCTCGAGACATAAATGTAACAGAAAATATTTCATAACATGGCGTACTTGTAACATGCAACATTTTGTAACATGGCATACCATATAATAGACAATATTTCTTAACATGGCATAACATGTGACAGTGAATATTATGTGACATGAAATACATGTAACATATGGCATACTTAACATGACATACTTGCAATGTATAGCAATACGTGACATAATATCTTGTGTAACAGATGAATAATTCATGACAGAATAAATTCTGGATAACAGATAAATATGTAATGACTGGCATGACACATATGATAACATGCATACATACATTTTAATTTCCTTACTTATCACTCATACACATTAAATTGATAGTAAATTAAAAGTTAACTTACCTCGATCTTCGCGCTTCGAGACAAAACTCAATGCGATCACGAGAAACTGAAAGTAGTGATTTTTAAAAATTAGAACTTAATCACTAACAATTAGGAATATAGATAAATATCAACTTAGAGTAAAATTACCATTTTACCCTCTACATGTGAGAAAATGAGCATTTTACTCCTAACTTAAGGATTTTGCATCCTAACTCAAAAAATCACCAAAATTTACATACCTTATGTAAATTTTGTCCTAGGCTCAAATATCAATTCAGAAAAATTTAAAACTAAACACAACCATTAAAACTCTATTAGGCCGAAACTTTCAAAGGGTATTTCCTTTGATTTTTGTTGTAATTCTTTCAAATCTCAAAACTCATGATTAAACCAAACTTTTTCTTCTACTATACTCATAACATATTCCTATGAATAATCATGTTTTGAATCATGAACAAAAGTCATCAAAATCACTAAAACCATACTTGAACTTTTTGGTTTTTCTTCTAAGTTCAAAACAGAATTTTGTTTCTAACTTGTTTTGATCAACCTCTTGATCCATGACTTATAAAGAAGTGATCTTCAAACCAAAGCATCACATGGTTTAAAAAAGGTGTCCTAAAACAGATCCAAGCTTCAAACTCAAGATCACATGGTTAAACATCACCCAAAACATAAATTTAGCCAAGAACATCATCACTTTGGCCTAACCAAATATCTTAATGCGTAAAATTTCATATCATCGAAACTAACATCAAATATCTTCAAAATAACATTCTAACATGTATATAAGATGCTTAGGATCTTCCAATAAAAATATCAAAGCCATTGGAATAAGATTAAACCATAAAAGATTTAAACTTTCTCAAAACAGAAACTGTTTTTCCTCTTCCAGTTTCTAAGTTTCTAGACCTAAGAAAATATTTCACCAAAACTTTTAATCATGCAACAAATCCTCAACCAATAATCATATACACATGTTAACAGTACTCCATAAAAATTTCGGACCAAGATCTATTCATTAGCTTGGTCAAAAACTCCAAAATATAACACACTCTCCAGTTTATCGCCCAGAATGACCTTTCTGGAGTATAAACAACATTTTACCGACCAAATGATCTCCAAATGGAACTATTAAGGTATCCACGTAAACTAGACTCCAAAAGAAACAACTTTCATGAAGGAAACTTTTCGATAAAACACATACAAAAGCTTCGAAATAGGCGTTCAAAAGAGGTAAGAAAAACTGCCCGAGAGTGTCTTTTGTGTTCTATGGAGGAAAAGTGTAAAGGAGAGTTGCTTTTCGTGGGAAGTGGACTGGAGGGCCTCTTACACAAGTTATGGAAAGTGATAGGACTGAAGGAAAGGTTGAGTGTTGGCCCTTTCTTCTCATAAAAATCAGTTCAAGATCTTTTCTCAAGGTAGAGTGTAAGAGTGAAAGAGTGAGGTGGCCTTTTACCTTTGTATTTGAAGAACCTTCTAGGCTCTTCTTGTACAGATCTGGCCAGCCAAGAGTGGGTACAAAACATAGTCATGAAGCAATGCTAATGTGGTCAATTTCGTGGGCCTTAATGGGCCTAAACCGAATGGGCCTAAATTTTGGGGTTTAAAGAGGGTTTGGGTTGCTATCAAGTCCAAATCCAATATCACTTGGCCCAATCAATTTTCAAGGTTAGCAAGGTTAGCAAGGTTGGATAATGATATTCAAACACAAATTTGAAGGTTTAATAGCATTTGGAAGTGATTTAATCAAGTGATTAAACACAATGCTAGAAATCGGATTAGAAAGGATTTAGAGGCCAACTTTAGGGTTTGGGGAAACCGTTTAGGGTTTCGGTTTCAACCAAGCTTTTGGGCTTTCAATTGGATTCCCACCATTTAGGGTTTTACTAGGATTGAAGCCCCTTTTGATATGGCACAATTTGGTTGAGCAGATGAAACAAAGTTTTGCTTAAGTGGCATGATTTCACAGCTTGATTCCTTCAAATCCATCAAACGTTCCTTATGGTGCCAAGTGTCTAATATTATTCACTAAGTGTGGCTAAGATCTTGCCAGGTGTCCAAATAAAACTTCTCTAATCTAACTTGGACATTCTACACTGTGATTTTGAAACATTGCGATTGGTGCACTTACCTAGACTACTATTCACTCCGAAAAAGTGAATCATAAACTTAACACTAAAAATTCCTAAATATTCATATTAACCTACAATGAAAATCTTTTACCGAAATTCAATCTCGAAGTGCACCTAAAAATAATTTCACAATTCCCAACAGACGTTTCGTCCGGAATTATGAAAATAGGTTATTGTGCCATAAAATCCTAAATAATCCCCTGAGTCTAATGTCGTAGACCATAACGCATTCTGACACTTCTAACCACCTCAATAAATAAAACTCATATTTCTAGCATTATAGTGAGTGATAACACTAACTATGTTGACAGACTAAAACTTATGCAATTGGTTGATTCGTAAAAACTTATAGGGTTTTCACGAGATTCCTAAAGTCCATAGAAATTCCACCAATGAATTTCTAGCGGGCTGTTACACGTGTGATCCGCATTCTTTCCCGTCATTTTAAATTGCACCATGGCCGGTAATGGTGGGATCGCCCATCGACTTTAGAGACTGAGAGCTGAGCAACGACAGAGACGACTAGACCATATGGTCGACACATTTTGGACTCAACAGGAGAGGCTAGAGTACCATAGAACTCACATCCTAGACCATGATGGGAGAGGTAGCATCTGTTTGAGGAGAGCATTGCCACGTGAGGAGCGTCAGCCTTATGACCCTGTCTGTTGGATGGGAGAGACTAGGACTAGATGGCTTAGATGCCATATGAGGTCGACTCTCTTAGTTGCGCTAGATCAGCTTGAGTCGAGCCAGGCAGCTGAGTAGCGTTAAAATTGAGCACGAGCCACTTTTTCTTGACCCCACTCCCCTCGACACATCAGATTTTTCAGACTCTTCCCCGATAGCGTTCATTTTCATGAGGAGGGAAACCCCTGACTTGAGGATGAGGAGTATAGGCAGTCGAGACACCCTGTGGAGAGAGTTAACACTTTCTATGATTCAGAGGAGGATGAATACTATTATGTGGCACCCCCAGCTCCTGCTTGAGATTTGGAAAAAACTGAAATACCAGGATATGTGACACAAGGTTATCTACCCCTCATACATGACAGTAAGATGCAATGCACCTAATGATAACTAGCAGTATATAGTATATCGCAGCAGAAAGTCAACTTAAGTCAAATAATGGAACAATAATCATGGTACCGAAAACGTAGAATCCTAATTTCATAATCCATAAAAGCCATCAAAAGTGTTCAAGTTTCCAAAAGAAACTCCCAAAACACGAGACCCCAAACATCCAACTTAAACAAAGAGTCGTTTCCCAAAAGTGGTCCCATCACATTGATCTTGATCTTCAATGAGCTTCGACCTCACTCACTTCTCTAAAGCTCGGGCCTTGTTCCTAATGTGGGATCTTCTAAACTTTTCTATGTCCTTAACTATCTCATTGATTTCTTGATCAATCAACTCGAGATGATCCAAAATGGAAGGCTCAGAAGGGCCTATGACCATTTTAGGCACGATCCTCTCTAGAGGAAGTGCTGTCTTCTTGCACTTTATCATTTATGTTCACTAAACCTGTCACAGGTTCTATCATTCCGAATAGGAGAATGATAGTAGAAAATGCAACAGTGAGATTTCAAGAAATCTCAGTAAGTAAACAAATGACTTGTAACAGATATCATAAGCATATGGATGCAAACTTAACAATGAATGCATGGACATGAAACTTTACTTCTGCATTTGACCTTTCAAGAAGACATCGTGTAAAACATGACTTTCATATCTTTGCTTTCACAAACATTTTTTTATTTATTTCATACATGTTCATTAAACATCCTTATGAGCTCAATTCTTGATCATATAACATAGTTTGATCTCGAGGCCTTTCTTATCCTATGAATGGATCCCTCACGGTTCTCCTATGCACCGTGTGTTCCCTGCTAATTATCGTATCGTCTATTGGCCACTTTGACCAAGGTGACTACATCTTACTTTAAACATTCATATTACGGCAGCTCGCTTCACCTTCATCGTAGTACACCCACTAGATTTAGGTGCGATCCTGCTCCGGTATACTTTCCTCTTAGGAACCATTCGATATCCGTCGACCGTACTTCATCGACCCAGGGATTACCACTCCATTTTAAGCACTCTAGTAGAGTGGATAGAGGAGTTCCACTAGGACATTCCCTTATCCTATCTTTTGGGGTCATGATAAAAAGTTTTAAAAAGACTCTTTCTCTTTCAAATGATTTTCACAATCCCAATGCATGTGACATGACAAAGAAATTTAGACTTTCAAGAGACACAAGCAATGTCGAGTGTTTCATCATGATCATGTGACATTCAACGTGTAATATATATCGCGTTACGACTTGAAAATATTAGAATATGCGAACATGTCCTTTTATAACAACTCTACGACATTGAACATCAACTGAAAGACAATCAATTGATAATTTCCATGTAAGGGCCGAAACATACAAACTCTAGCATAACCAAGAATCATTCTTATCTCATCAAACTTCAACCATAAAATAATCATACTTCATATATGACAATGGCCAAGACCCTTTAAGCTTAAAAACAATCATTTGAATCAACATTTTATGAACTTAGAATCTTTTAATGTATTAAACAAACTTTAACAAGAATATTCATAGGTGGTCGAAACATACTAGTGGTTATAGATAAACCTTTTCTTGAACTTAGCCTTATGCAAGACTCAGTCTTGTATCAATCATCCATATACAAATCCATATTATGCAAATCCAAACCCTAGATCATATTCCATTTTCATAACATGTAGGCATTCCATAGGCCATTCATTAGATAATCATGCTAAGAAGAGATAATATCATACGAAAGAAACATCAATATCATGAACAATCACATAAACTAAGCAACCAACAAGTTCACAAGACATATACATAAAATATCCAAGTCAAAGTTAGAAGTGTTCTTACAAAAACTCAGAAATTTACATATAGCAAGCAAGCTGAAAAATTTACATATAATCCTTGTTAGGTTTGTCATTTGAAAGAAACCCTAACCCTTGTGATAAAGTGTTGTGCTCTTGACGTATTTTTCCAAGAAAAAGATTTCGAACATTCGGACCCTCCTCCCTTGAGTCCGAAACTTAACTATGTCAAAACCCTAGCTCATAGTGACACTAGAGCCGTGGTCTCTAACCTCAAAACCTCATGCTTGTTGCTTCTCTTTTTGTTGAAGAAAACCCTAATCTAATCATGTGCATAGAAACATAGGTTCGTATGGATAAACCTCTCAAAACATGAGCTTATTCCTCTAGCTCAAGTGCGTGTGTATGTGTGAGCATGAGTTCTAGATGAACTTTGCTAAATTGAAAACTTCACCTCCCTTCAATATGTGTGTGTGTGTGTGTGTGTGTAGTAAGGGAAATGTTGCTTCATACCTTCTAGTCTATCCTCTTGAAAATATCTCCTAGCTTTGCTTAACTTCCAAGTGATGTTTGGATGAGAAGAAAATATGGTGGAAAGTGTTTGGATGGTGAGAAAGTGATAGAAACTTGGAGGAAATGGTGATGGCCGAAACTCTCAAGAGCAATACACAAAGTGACTAAAGGTCCTAGGGCTTTTGGCTCCTTCCCTTTATATAAACACACAAAAGCTTCTTGCATGAGCCAAACTCGTGTGCATGGTTGCCAAGTGGTGCCTCACCCTATGGCTTCATCCTATCTCATCATTCGATTGTGTTGGAGACACAATAGGATTTTCCTTTGACATGTGGCGCCTCCATCCTCAAAACTGAAACTTCCTTCCCCTTTTGCCCAGCATTTCATGTCTTGGTTCAATGTATCTTATGGCTATATAGTCCTTGTCAAGCTAGACATCTTCCTCAATCGCCTATATGTGTGCATGAGTGTCAAGTGGCATGTAAGGAATGTGTGTGTGTGGACCGTGGAAATCCCCTTTGTTCTCACAATAAAATCTTCTTTTACCACACTTTAGGACAAGCATTTGATTGGTTCCTTTTTGTGCAAAAAACCTTGCGCTAGCCGTCCACCTCAAGGTGTTCTTACACAAGATTCTTCTTCTAGAATCCTTAGCGTGTAAGGCTTTCTTCCAAATCTTGATTTGCCCTTTCCCAAGATAGATTTTTTACCTACCTTTTTGCATGTAAGATACCTGGCAAAAAGCAAATGCTCTTTTCTCCATGGTTGCTGTGCATGGCCTCTTGGCCTTCCCAAAAGTCCACTTTTCCATAACCTAATCATTTCCTTCTAGAACCTCTTTCTCATAGTGACAAGTGTCACAAAGTTTCTTCCTTCATGCAAACCTTCATGCGTGCATGACACACGGTAAGAAACAATGGTTGATCTTCCTGTGGTAGGCGGGTAAGCCAAATCCTAGGTCCTTATCACCTCTCTTCCCTTATTTCCATCTAAATTCATCAAGTCCTATACATAGCTCCATTAGATTACAAGTGGCATACAAAATCTTGAGTTGGGCATGAGCCCTAGTTCCATTGGGCTTCAAACCCTAATTTCTTGTAAAGGCCAAAACTCTCATGGGCTTATGAAAAAAAGAATTACACAAAAGCCTAGAAAGTCTTGGTCGTCACATCCTCCCCCCCCTTAGAAAAATATTTCGTCCTAGAAATCGGCACCAGTCTTACTCAAAAAAAGTAATTTAATAGGGGAAATTAAACAATCGTCCTTATTACCTATTGCACCAGCAGCTGTGGACTCCTCAGATGAAAATGGTTGTGGCACTTTGCCTTCTTCAACTATCATCGAATCTTCTGAGAAATAGAATATCATGTTCAAGTCATAATCATAAAACATATTCACTCGCATTTCATTCAACCTATGCTCAATCTCGAGCTCAGTATCCTCAATAGGTTGTCCTTCACGAAAACGAATACGGTCAACAGATGTGTCTGAGGTTTCAAAAGGCTCATATCTTGAAGTGCGAGGTTCTACGCCATGACTAGATTCTGCTTCTGGGTTAAGTTCGAGTAGACCTAACCTATTAGCATCTCTCCATAGCAATGGGTCATGTGGGGGTTGACACTCTTCATGTGGTAGAGCTCTCCTTAGAATGATGTTGTTTCGAAAGTCTGAGTCTAATACATGAGTGCGATGATGTTCAAATCTTTGCATTTGCTGCCAATGAGCTCTCATCATTTGATCCCTTATTTGTCGATTTTGGGGACTACGTTCACGTCTTGCTCTAATATGTGCTACCAAAGATACAGACATGAGAGGGGAGGGGTATTCCTATTATGAGCCATGCCCTGTGTACGGGTATGGTAGGCACACATATCATTACAAAAATTCACAGATAACACAGAGACAATCATACACAAGAAAATAAGACATACTCATCAATCATTCATAAATAAGATTCATGAATACATAAGTTCTAAGTTACAAACAAACGAGCATATTTAGTCCTCATCGAATCCTTTGTTTCCCATGTTGCTTCTTGAAAAGCTGGATTATTCCAAAGAACTTTTACTAACGATACCTTTCGGTTTTTAATTCTTGTTCTTTGCTATCTGATCCGAATGGACCGTTGAAAATAAGACAAATTCGGCTGAAGTCGTATGCTACCAGCTCCCATCACTACAGGTTGTCCTTCACCAAAGCTCTTCTTTAAGGATGATACATGAAAGACATTATGCACTCCATTGATCTCAGCTTGTTGATCCAAACGATATGCGACTGCACTGACTCTTTCCTTTCTTTCTGTACCGTACCACTCCTTCAATAGGTGATACCTTGACGTACACCCAGTCTTCCACATGAAACTCTAAGTTTTTTCGTTGCTTGTCAGCATAACTCTTTTGAAGGCTTTGAGCTGATTTCATCCTTTCTTGGATCAACTCCACTTGCTTCCGTACATCCTGCAAGTATTCTAGTCCAAGCAACTTCCTTTCACCTACTTCATCCCAATACAACGGAGATATGCACTTTCTCCTGTACAATGCTACATAAGGTGCCAATTGTATTGTAGCCTGAAAGCTATTATTGTAAGCAAATTCTATCAATGGCAAATGGCCTTCCTAGTCACCACTCAACTCCATTATATAAGCACATAGCATATCTTCCAATGTCTGAATAGTTCACTCTGTCTGTCTGCGAATGATAGGCACTACTAAACCTTAAACTCTTGCCCAACATTTTCTGTAAACTTAGCCAAAAATGCGAAGTGAATTGCGTGTCTCAATCATATGCCACAGACTTAGGCACTCCATGAATTCTGACTATCTTCTTAACAGACTCGCGAAAGCTTATCCAACGAATTTGTGTTAGCAATTGGTAGGAAATGTGCACTTTTGGTCAATCGGTCAACTATGACCCAAATTGAATTCTTTCCCGATGATGTCCTTGGCAAACCTACCACAAAATCCATAGACACATCTTCCCACTTCCATTCTGGGATCGGTAACGGTTGCAACTCTCCTGCTAGCTTCTAATGCTCAGCTTTTACCAGCTGGCAAACTGAGCATTTTGTAACAAAATCAGCCACATCCCTTTTTATTCCATCCCACTAAAATCGTCCCTTCAAGTCCTAGTGCATTTTGGTGCTGCTTAGATGAGCAGTATATGATGTACAATAAGCTTCCTTCAGAATTCTTTCCTTTAATTCAAGAACTTTAGGAATAACTTTCCTCTCCTTATAAAGTAACATCCTATCCATGCCAATTGAAAAGTGTTGTGGTCTATTGGATTTCAGAATTTTCTGCTGAAGCTTCTCCAACTTATCATCCTTATTCTGTCCTTTGATGATTTCCTCACAGCTAATGGTATGATCTCCTGCACCACTATTAACCTGACATCTCTTAGCTGCTTTCCTATTAGTAGTTCCCTCATTCCTGCCAAAAGTGACTACATGTCGACCTAGGTCTTGTGACTAAGGGCATCTGCTACCACATTGGGCTTTCTGGGGTGATACTTGATCTCGCACTAGTAATCGCTGATCATTTTAACCCATCTCCTCTGTCTCATGTCCAGGTACTTCTCACTAAATAGATACTTCAGACTTTTATGGTTAGTGTATACTTCAGACTTCTCTCCATAAAGATAATACCTCCAGATCTTCAGCGTAAAGACTACTAAGGCAAGTTCCAAATCGTGAGTGGGATAATTCTGCTCATGGTCCTTAAGTTTTCACAAAGCATAAGTGACGACTCGCTCTTCTTTCATCATAACGCACATAATCCCATCTTAGAGGCATCACTATAAACCACATACGACTTATGAGGCTCAGGCAAAGCCAACACAGTTGTCATGGTTAATCTTCTCTTGAGTTCTTTAAAACTCTTTTTACAATGCCTTTAAAGGACCAGAAAATTTACAAAATCCTTCAATGAATCTTCTATGATATCCGGCCAAACTGAGAAAACCCCATATCTCATGGGCATTGGTCGGTTTCTGCCACTCCATCACTGCTTTTATCTTCGTAGGGTCTATTGCCACACCTTCACTGGAAATGACATGTCCCAAAAATTTCACCTCTCCAAGCCAAAACTCACACTTACTGAGTTTAGCGTAAAGCTGGTGCTCTTGCAAAGTCTTCAATACTATCAACAAGTGCTCCTTATGCTCTTCATCACTTCGGGAATAAATCAAGATGTCGTCAATGAACACTACAACAAAGTGTCTAAGTACTACCTAAAAATCTGGTTTATCAAATCCATGAATGCTGCTGGGGCATTTGTCAGTCCGAAAGGCATTACCAAAAATTCAAAGTGTCCATAACGAGTTTGAAAAGCTATCTTAGGCACATCTTGATCTTTAATCTTCAACTGATGATATCCTGACCGTAGGTCTATCTTAGAAAATACAAATGCTCCTTGCAACTGATCTAACAAATCGTTGATCTGTGGCAACAGGTACTTATTCTTAATAGTCACTTTATTCAAGTCCCGATAGTCAATGCACATCGTCATAGTACAAT
This sequence comes from Juglans regia, assembly GCF_001411555.2. NCBI lineage: Eukaryota > Viridiplantae > Streptophyta > Magnoliopsida > Fagales > Juglandaceae > Juglans > Juglans regia. Next base: position 28,661,391 of record NC_049901.1, on the reverse strand, counting down.
CCTTCTTTTTCACAAAAAGAACTGGTGCAACCCATGGGGATGAACTCGGGCAAATAAATCCCTTTCTAAGAAGTTCCTCGGTTTGCACCTTCAACTCTTTCAACTCAATTGGTGCCATTCAATAAGCTGCCTTGTACAATGGGGCCGCAGCCGGCTCCAACTCAATTACGAACTCCGTTTCCCGATTTAGGGGTAGTCCAGGCAAATCATCGGCAAAAACCTTAGGAAATTCTTCTATAACAGGAATCCCTTCGACTCCTTTAACACCCTCCGTCATACTAGTCATAATTACTAAATAGGCATTAGCTCCTTCCTTCAGAACCTTCTTCACTCACCCTACCGTTAAGGTTGACAGAACCGACTTTACTACTTCCCCCGTATAATAGATCCTGTTCTTTGAGCATAACTCAAAGATCACCTTGCTTCTTCAGTAATATATCTTAGCATAGTGCTTAGATAGCCGATCCATTCACTTAGGTAGCCGATCCATTCCTAGGATCAAGTCAAATTCTATTAAATGGAAAACAATCAGATTCGATATCAGGGTCAGTCCTGCGACTAACTATTCGAGTGCATCCAACTACCTTTCCGTCCGAAATAGCCACTAAAACCTTCTGGGATAAGGTTTCCACACTCAATTTACATCTTCTTACACAGTCATAAGACATAAAGGAAAGCGAAGCTCCCGAATCAAACAGGGCACAAACCAACTATTGCATCAATTTAACCTTACCTACTAAGGTAACTAGGATTACTTAAGGGTTCTTAGCAACACAAGCTACCATCCATAGTAGGGTTAGAATGTTACCAATAATCACTCCAGCATCCATAGCTTCTTCGACTTCTAGATCCACTTCTCCTGGTGTGATTGCATACACTTTAGCTTTCTGTGGGGTCTTTCCCTTGTTTCTAGGCATAAATGCTCCTCCTGTCACGTGACGTGGATAGTCTCGAATCATATGGCCAATTTGACCACATCCAAAATATGCTCTGGTGGCAAAACGACATTCACCACTGTGCTTCCGTCCTCAACGACAACATGGGGGTGGCGTAACAGACACCACATTTCCGACCATCTTTCCTTTTCCTTTATCCGGAGTGTAAGGGGACTTCTTCTTTCCCTTAGTCTTCCCTGGAGAGTAGGGAAGTCATTTTTTACGATCGTTCTGAACATGGGTAATCAAATTTCATTACTTCGCGTCTGTTATCGAAGCAATGTTCACTAGTCCTTGAAAGCTCTCAATCTGCAAGTAGGCAATCTGGTTTCGAATCCTTGGTTGTAATCCATCCTGGAATTTCCTAGCCTAGGAAGAAGCTGGTGCCAAAACCAATCATGCCAAGGTAATTCCTGACCTCTCTTTCTCACCACCTCCCAAGCTGTACGAGTAGAAAACCTGCCATCAGTAGAAGGCTTCCACACAAACAAATCCAGACCCTGAGTAACATTAATAGGCATCTGAATTATTTCCTCAACAACCTCCTCACTAACCAGCTCCCTAAGTAAGTCCTCATCCCAAAAATTATTGGACCAACAATCTTGAAGACGCAGCCTGTTATTAGTAATCTCTTCCACCCGTATGGAAAGGGGACCTGAAGCTAACCATCTATCAAACCAAAAAGAAGCATTACCACCACGCACAAGGACATTCACATTGTCCATAACTTCCGGAAGCATCTTTACAATTGATCTCCAGAATCTAGAATCAGTTGGCTTCACCTTGTAAGTAGAAAAATGGCTATGACGAATATATTTGGCACGAAAAAAATCAGACCAAAGATTGTTAGAAGACAAAATACGGAAAGCAAACTTCATATGGAGAGATTTCTGAACCTCTTTAAGATCTTTCATGCCCAAACCACCTTCTCTGGTAGGCAAACAAATATGCCTCCACGACCTCCAATGATATTTCCTTTTACCATCATTCTCACCCCAAAAAAAATTAGCTAACAAAGCATGAATACGAGACAAAGATATGGAAGGCACACACATAACAGATAATAAGTGGATAGGCATACTATTTAAAACATGCTTAATTAAAATCAATCTCCCACCCGAGGATAACAATTTAAACTTCCAACCGGCAACTGTTTTCCTGATTTTATCAATTAACGGCTCAAAAACCCAGGTAGTCAATCTACCAGAAACCAACGGCACACCCAAATAAATAGTAGGAAACTTACCTTCCTTAAAGCCCGTAAGACTCAACAAGCTCCTCTTACGTAAATTAGAAATAAGCTTAGAAAGAAAAAGAGCAGATTTATCCCTGTTGATTTTTTGACCGGACCACCTCTCATAAGTATCAAGAGTATGCAGCAAATTTTAAATAGACCTCTTACCCCCATTAGTAAAAATAAGGATATCATCAGCATAAAGTAAAAGAGAAACCAAAGGAGCACCAATTGGGTGGCTAAATTTGCCAATCCGACCATCCTGAAAATTACTCCTGAGCAACCGAGACAAAACTTCTTCCATGAGGATGAAAAGGTAGGGAGAAAGAGGATCCCCTTGACGAAGACCCCTGGCAGACTGGAAAAAACCTTTTAAGGTACCATTCATCATGACAGAAAACCATTGAGACTGCACACAGTTAGCAATAATCTGACAAACAGTATCAGAAAAACCAAAAGCACGGATCACATACAATAAAAAATCCCAATTCACCCTATCATAAACTTTAGCCATATTAAGTTTAATCAAGACATTACCACCAACAAATTTTTTATGAAGCGACTGAACCATCTCCTGAGCAAGGGTAATATTTTCAAAAATACTACGCCCAGGAATAAACGCACCTTGTTCATGAGAGACCAAAACATCAAGAACAGAATTAAGACGATTCACAAAAATCTTTGAAAAAATTTTATAAGCCACAGAGCACAAACTAATAGGACGGAATTTATCAAAACCAGAAGGCTCAGGCACTTTTGGGATAAGAACAATAAAAGAGGGAGAATAAAACCTGGATAGGGGAACACCCCTGAAGAAATCTCCAGTAGCCGCTACCACATCCTCTTTGATAATATCCCAGCAAGACATATAAAAACCGGAACCAAAACCATCAGGCCCCGGGCTACTATTCTTTGGAATAGAAAAAACAGCTTGTTTCACTTCCAATTCAGAAGGAGCCGCGCATAACCAAAGATTTTCTTCATCTGAAATTTTCTTCTCAATAAGCCTCGATAAGTCACAGTGTTCCACCGTAGAGACATCAGAAAGGAAATTACGGAAATAATCCACGGCCTCCTCATGAACCTCTTCAGCAGTACACAAAACTCTCCCATCGGCAAGGACCATTTTACTAATATGCCCCTTGTTGCGCCTCTGGTTAATAACTGAATGAAAAAACTTCGAATTTTGATCTCCCTCAGTCAACCATTTCTTTTTAGCAATTTGGCCAAGACGAGAAGCTTCCCTTTTCTCCCAAATTTCAATCTCGGTCTTAGTAGCCACAAAATCATCCTCAATCTCCTCAGAAAAACATGATTGAAGTTGGCTATCCAAAAAATCTAACCTCTCTTCCAGCGCACGAATATTCACATCCACCCTACCAAATACATTTTTATTCCAGGCACGAAGCGCTATCTTTGTTCTTTTCAGACGAATAGAGAGCTTTAGAAGACCAGACACCGTATCCTGCTGGTTCCAAGCTTCCTTCACACACATAAGAAAACCATCATGTGAGCACCACATATTCAAAAAATGAAAAGGAGAGGGGCCATAGGACAAAGCTGGATGATCCGAGTATACAACCATCGGGCAATGATCAGAAGATTTACGGCTCAAATAATTGAAATGAACAGAAGGAAAGAGACTGGCAAAAAAATTATTCATGAGCACTCTGTCTAATTTTGCCCAACTTCTGGACACTCCCCCATGTCCATTACACCACGACATGCGCTAGCCAGAACTAGATACCTCTAACAGACCACAATGATCAATATAATCGTTGAATTCTAACATCGAGATAAAAGGCCGAGGATTCCCACCAACTCTTTCCAAGTCCCTGCGAATAACATTAAAATCACCCAAAACTAACCAAGGCTGATCCAAGTCGGTCCACTCCTCTAAATCATGCCATAGTTCTCTTCTATCAACATATGAACACTTAGCATAGACAAAAGTAACAAGAACATGATGAGCATCCCACTTGAACCAACCAGACACGGATTGGGTCATACAAAGCACAATCTCAAAAATGTTAGGAATATTCCAGAACACCCACAACTCACCACCCTGATTAGCATTAGAAGCATAATAATTAAAATCCAAAAAACACCCAAGAGAAGCCATTCGAGAATCATCAACAAGAGGTTCCGAGATAGAAAATAAAGAAACCCTGAATTTAAAAAGCAGCTTCTTCAAAATACCTCTAGAAATGCCCAGCCCTCTAATATTCCAGAAAAAAATGTTATCAGTCATAAATTCAATTTTTGGGAGAGGGTATGTACCCGTTGTGATTTTCTCAACGCCTTATCCTCCTTCATATTTAATTTCTCATTTGCCGTGATATGATCCGCATCCGAGTCATAACATTTTTCTTTTCCCATCACAGCAGGTAGAGCACCCTCTCCCCATGGAAAATTCGCTTACCCGAACTCGGCAAGTCTTCCTGCACCTTTTCACCATCAGCCTGCACCTGCGGAACACTGTCACACCAAACTTCCTCACAATCATCTTCACTATCTTGGGCGCTAATATCATTCAATTGCTGGCCAGCATCCATATGAGTAACAGCAGTAGCATCCTCGCGTAACTTACCAGCCGCAAAGTCCTCCACTAAAAGATTAATACCAGGTTCCTGCTGGACGACGCACACGGCAAGATGGTTTTCCATCAAATCCGATGGCTGGATATTCTCGTCAGAGCAAAGAGGAGATGATGCCCCCAGCCCACTAACACACTCCCCTTCTTTGCTGCCCGTCACAAGAGACTTGATAACCTTAACAGAAACTTCTGCACCCTCCTTTGTTTTTTCCCCTGCATTACTTGATTCGGGTTTATCAGGTTGTAGCTCAAGATTAATTTTCGCATGGTCATCTTCTTTGGTTATCACCACGGCAGAGTTCTTCTGACCCACTTCCTTCCATATTTTTCCATCATCCTTGTTCCCTTCCCCGTTTCTGGACTGTTTCCCGACAAGCACACGGCTTGCACGCTGTCCCATTCTACAAGCCACCTCCGTATGGCCTTGCCTATAACATTTATTGCAATAAAAACCTAGCTTCTCATAGACCACCAACTGCCAAATCTGATGCGAACCAAACATCACAGGAAATCCTTTAATCTGCTTGTCTCTGAGATCAACAGCAACACACAACCGTGCCCCTGTGGCTCGGGTTCTATAAACCGTAGCATTGTCCGTTCCCAAAAAATTCCCAAAACGTGTGGCAAAGCTTTGAAGACAATCCAACCTATACAAATGCAAAGGTAAACCAGGCAAAAAAATCCATTGCTCCTCAATGGATGGTTCTCTTTCCAGATCAAAACCCATGGACCAGTTGAACAAACGGAACGGAACGCCTGCCACCACCCTGCCTTCACGTGCCCATGCATGTAAGTAGTCTTTTTCATTTGCAAGGTGTAAAAGAACATGGAAATCATTCATAAAACTGATCATCGGCACCTCACTAAACCCCCAAGTTTTGATAATATTCTTCCGTAAAACATCTATGGAAGGTCTGGAGGATAAAAACTTAAGGACCAAAGCAAATTTTAAATCTTCGGCTGCCTTTTCCATCTCAAGATCCGAGAAAATGAAACCAAGCTCACCGTTAATTACCTCAGGATGCCGGACTGAAAGTTTGAATTTTGGAGGAGGGATAGGCCGCTGCAACACCTCTGCAAACGTACGCCTCTTGCCGTTCTCGTTACCGGCTAAAAACTCCAACCCCACCAGAGGGGGCCCTACCAGAATCTTGTCCAGCCCGCCAGTCCCAGAGGCCACCAGAGGGCCGTTCATCACTGCCCACGAAGACTAGCGCCGCGCAATAAACCCTAGCAGAGCATGCAGCGGACGTTCACGTAAGGAAACTTTTTTCAAGACTTTTTATATTTGAATTATGCTTGAGCTAGGGACATTGATAAAGAATGGCTCTATCCGCTGCACCCTCTTCAACAAGGAAGAAGAAATTGTGTGGGATTTGCTAGGTGAAATCAAACGCTCTAGATCTATTCTTATTATCTCTAAAATCTTAATTTTAATGCTATTTTCTTAAGTTTAATTTAGATAATCTATTCTTCAAATTTTGGTTTTCCAAATAGTAATTAATTTAGTAAATTTCAATTCTCAATAGCATAATTATTCCCTATGGGTTCGACATCCATTTTCTTCAAAACACTTTACTACTTGTTATGATTTTGAGCACTTGCAGATATTTTCAGCACAACAAGATTTTGGAACTGTTGCCAGGGATGAGTTATTTCTATCTAAATTCATCAAGTCCTATACATAGCTCCAGTGGATGACAAGTGGCATACAAAATCTTAAGTTGGGTGTGAGCCCTAGTTCCATTGGGCTTCAAACCCTAATTTATCGTAAAGGCCGGAACTCTCATGGGCTTATGAAAAATAAAATTACACAAAAGCCTAGAAAGTTTTGGTCGTCACATATTACCACACTAAGGATGACACATTAGAGGATGGTGATGAGAGACCCCCATCTAGCTCTGAGCTTTAGCACGGTTGGTGAGTCACACTTGGACTTTTGCTTATTGCATGACCTGTTTTGGCATTGATTTCGAGGATGAAATCTTGTTTTAACGGGGGAGGATGTAACCATTAAACACTCTAGATTAAGCATTAGGATTTTGAGCTTTAAATATTTTTTTATAATATTATTACTATATTATTTTGTTTGATTATTTTATTTGGTTACTTCAATGCTGATAGTGAGATTAGTTTAGACCTTGGCACTTAGTATTATTAAGCAATGGGTTAGGGAAGCAAGCCCATTAGTGTTTCTAGTAGGCATTTAGCACCCTAGAACATTTATGGGCCAAGCCTTAGAAGCCTTAGAGGAAGCCTCTTAGAAATTCAAGACTTAGTAGATAGCCTTGGCCGAAGTATAAGAATGGCTTAAGGCCTTTGAGCCAAACTTGGTATAGAATTGACCCATCTCCCAATTAGCAAGCCCTTTCAAGCCACACCTTTATGGACTTGAGGCCTCTTTTTAATCCTCAAAATCTGGAAAAGCAAGGCCCCATCTCACTCAAGCCCAAAAGCCCATGAGATCTTGATCCATACTCATGGCCCTTTTAAGCCCATCAAGGCCCAAAAGCCTTGTCTTCCATTTTTACACTTCCAATTGAAAGCCCCATACACCATACCATGGGTTTCCTTAACCCATGTCATACCCTCAATACCCAAATTAAGTTCAAAAATTGGTTAAGACCATCAATCAACTTACCCAAGATTAGTGATCTTTAAACCATGTTTTGAAGCTGAATTTCATTCTTAATATTTCCTTAACCTTTCGATCTGAAAATCTCTTATTTTATTACTCAATTACATCACTCTTAGGTCATACTAAAACCCTAGATAAACCTCCACACATGTTATTAGAAGAAATGACATATCAAATCCCAAAACTACACCAATTGACACATATGTATGCCCTTTGAGTACATGGACTTTTTTGCCCTAAATCCAATATTTTTGTGCCTTTTTCTTAAGGCTAATATGGTCCTTATACACCTCTTACAACCCCTTTAAACCTAGAATGAACTTTGGACATAATTGGTTTCAAGAACCAACCCCTTTGCACTAGGGACGAGTTGAGTGAGAATCGGTTGGGTTGAGTTTCAACCAACCACCTGCCATGGTTGAGCCACCACCCCATTCCACCTCTAGCACCACCCAATCCCCAAGAAGTCCTCATGGTCATCATGACAATTTGACTCAGTTTTCCCACCCAAAGAAGACACAAAACTGAAGGTATCTAAGACCACTCCACTCGGCAACCACTTCCCTTTGCATCACCTTCATTAGCTGCACCTCCATGATTCACTTAGCAGCCAACCATCCCTCTTCTACCAACTGAAAGGGGCTTCAAGAAATGACCCTACCTCTGCACAATTTAGCTTCGAAGAAGAGTCAAAGAGGAGAAGCAAAGTGATAACAAAATCTGCCAAAGAAAAACCATTTGAACCCGTCAACGCCATGGGTGGTTTTGATGGTTGTCCTCAGCTCTCCACTACCCCATGACCTGACCACCCTCCACAGGAGCAATGTAACCACTGTAGGGAAGAAAACATGGTGGTTTCTGGCGACTATTCCCCCTACACAAGGCAACACAAGCTGATGAGGGCAAGTTTGAAAATTCCAGCCTTTCACCACTGCCCACCTACACCAATCACCATGAGCCAAGGCCAACGTCCCCTCCCTTTGGCTGCCCATACAAGGCCACTTTACCCCTTCATTTCCTCCACACCTCATCTTCATCTCTCTCTTGAGCATAGAGAGCAATCTTCCCCCTTAGTTTTGAGAAAATTCGAAAGTGAGCAAATTTGAGTGTTCTCGCGAGTTATGGAGCTTGAGTGGGCTGCCAAATTTATAAGTTTTCTTGCCCTTGATCTTAGTTTACTTGTCAAGTTGAGGATTTAAGTGTTGGATTGATTTTTGGTTGAATTTTGAAAAGGATATCATGCTTAATGCAAAACCGGGTTCTTTATGGTTAATTTAAGTGGTTAAATTTTTTTAAGTGGAAATTTAGCTATGAGATGTCTTAAGTATGTTTTGATATGATTTATTAATGTCTTAGAATGATTATGGAAGGTTTGATTTTTGGTTAAAAACATGCCATGATAAGTCTTAATTCTATCTTATTTTGATCATCAAAGCATGCACAGGTTTTAGTAAGTTTGTGGTTAGGGCATGAAGCTTGATTTGTCCCACCTAGGCTTGATGATTAAGCATATAGGAACCTTCTGATTGGGATAAGAATGAAATATACATGATTTAGATAAATCTTGAAAGCTTACCTTGATGACTTGCTCTAAGAATATCAAACTTGATTAATAGAGGATTATTGAAGATTTATCTTAGCCATGATTAAGTATTGAGATTAACTCCATTATTCAAGCATTAGCCTTTATCATATCATTAAGGACTATAGTGATTGTTTGTGAATAAAGATAGTTGCTTAAGCATGCATTCATAGGGATCAATAGTTGAAAACACTTGAAGACATCAATTAGCTTGCATGCCACGAGTGGGGAGAATTTGGGCAAGTTTCACTTTGAATTTTACAAATCTAAGAGTTTAGATGACTTTAGAATATTGAAAATATGAGGTCCAAGAAATTTGATTGAATTTAAAGCTTGTTTGCAAATAGTAAAAATTGAGCGCCGGCAATTTTGGAAAGTTTAGGGGTATTTTTGTAAATACTAATTTTTGAAGCATTTGTCTATGAACGTCATCCATAGTAGTATTAATCCTAACTTAGTATGAATTTGATTTCAACTGCTACAACCTTTTTTTGAAAACTCAAGAAGTTTGTAAGTTGGCCTCCAACTTACACCTTGATAAATTATTTATGATTAATTGATAAATGCCTCAAACTTGCTACATATGCACATGTTATGAAATACATTTTTCAACGTAGTATGAAAAATATTTTTGTCACAACCCTAAAGGCCAGGATGGGGAATTATCCTAGTGAAACTTCTTTGTCCATTCTAGAGTGTTTAAAAATGGAGTGGTAACCCCTGAGTTGATGAAGAATAGTCAAGGGGCTTCGAATAGGCTCTTTTTAAAGAATATCGGAGCGAAGTCAAATTTTTATGACACCTAAGATTGGTGGGTCGACACATTATGATGTTATATTATATTACCAATACATTGAGAACGAGTCTACAGACAACGTAGTCTCAACGTGGGTTGTATTATGATCACCAGCAGGTACTCACAGTGCACATAGGGAACTATGGCGATACCACACGTTATGATTAATTATGAATTGCTAATAATGATGAAATGTTACGATAGAAATATGTTTTCGACAAATGAGATAAAAATGTTATCTGAACGGAAATATGTGTCTCCTTTTTTCTAAAAAAGTTGAGGAATCTAGATGGGAGATGCAAGCACATTTTTCTGCATTTTATATTTATCATTCTTCATACTTAATTTATCTTTGTGCAAGTTGGTTTTAACTTACTGAGATTTCATTAAAATCTCACCCCTTGTGGGCCCACTATCATTCCTCCTAGAATGATAGAAGTTGTGTGAGGATATGACGAGGATGGATTACATGGAACACTAGATCCGACTAATTGAGGAGGAGCCCTGACCTCGAGTGGAGACTGGACTTGATCCTCACATTTATAGCCCTAGTCCTTCATACTCTAGAGCACATGAAGTGATTAATTTAACTCTGGAGACTTTAATGTTTAGTTGTATTAAGTTTATGCTACAATTTGGCTTTTAACTTATGCTGGTCAGTAATGCACTGGGATGTTTTTAGTTATTCTGGTATAAATTATATTTTCACCCTTATTTATGCTCTGACTATTGCATACTGCTAGTTGCATACTAGAATGCATTGCATATTAACTGTAATGAACGGGGGTATGTAACCTTGTGTTATATGTCCCAATGCTCTAAGTCTTCGTTCCATCCCAAGCGAAGGCTAGGGGTGTCACATCTCCTAACCCTAGTAACAAGCCGAATCAAAGGCCACCTGCCCAAGCCTACATTTTCACCATTACCCCCGGAGAAGTAGACGATGAAGCACCAAGAGTAGAGTAGACGAAATTCATTACTGGTATTTTCCCTTAGTAACCTTCTCTTTTATAGAAATTAGCCTTTTTAATTTAGCTACTAGGTATATGGTAGTTCATAATAATGCTTTAGGTAATATCACTGTAACAGCCCGCTAGAAATTCATTGGCGGAATTTCTATTGACTTTAGGAATCTCGTGAAAATCCCATAAGTTTTTACGAATCGACCTATTGCATAGGTTTTAGTCTGTCAACATAGTCAGTGTTATCACTCACTATGCTGCTAGAAATATGAGTTTTATTTATTTGAGGTGGTTAGAAGTGTCAGAATGCATTATGGTCTACGCCATTACACTCAGTGGATTATTTAGGATTTTATGGCACAATATCCTATTTTCATAATTCCGGACGAAACGTCTGTTGGAAATTGTGAAATTATTTTTAGGGGCACTTCGAGGTTAAATTTCGGTAAAAGATTTTCACTAAAGGTTAATATGAATATTTAGGAATTTTTAGTACTAAGTTTATGATTCACTTTTTCGAAGTGAATAGTAACCTCGATAAGCGCACCAATTGCAGTGTTTCGAAATCACAGTGTGGAATGTCCAAATTGGATTAGAGAAGTTTTATTTGGACACTTGGCAAGATCTTAGCCACACTTAGTGAATAATTTTAGACACTTGGCACCATAAGGAACGTTTGTTGGATTTGAAGGAATCAAGGTGTGAGATCATGTCGCTTAAGCAAAACTTTGTTTCATCTGCTCAACCAAATTGTGCCAGATCAAAGAGGTTTTCAATCCTAGTAAAATTCTAAATGGTGGGAATCCAATCGAAAGCCCAAAAGCATGGTTGAAATCGAAACCCTAAACGGTTTCCCCAAAACCCTAACGTTGGCCTCTAAATATTTTCTAATCCGACTTCTAGTATTGTGTTTAATCACTTGATTAAATCACTTCCACATGCTATTAATCCTTCAAATTTGTGTTAGAACATCATTATCCAACCTTGTTAACCTTGAAAAATTGATTGGGCCAAGTGATATTGGATTTGGGCTTGATAGCAACCCAAACCCTCTTTAAACCCCAAATTTTAGGCCCATTCGGTTTAGGCCCTTTAAGGCCCACGAATTTGGTCACCATAGGATTGCTTCATGGCTAAGTTTTGTACCCCCACTTGGCTGGCCAGATCTGTACAAGAAGAGCCTAGAAGGTTCTTGAAAGACATAGCTAAAGGGCCACCTCACTCATTCACTCTTACACTCCACCTTAAGAAAAGATCTTGGTCTGACAGAGAAAAGATCTTGGTCTGATTTTTATGAGAAGAAAAGGCCAACACTCAACCATTCCTTCAGTCATATCACTTCCCATAGCTTGTGTAAGAAGCTCTTCAGTCCACTTCCCACGAAAAAGCAACTCTCCTTTACACTTTTCCTTCATAGAACACAAAAGACACTCTCGGACAGTTTTTCGTACCTCTTTTGAATGCCTGTTTCGAAGCTTTTGTAAGTGTTTCCTCGCAACGTTTCCTTCATTAAAGTTGTTTCTTTTGGAGTCTAGTTTACGTGGATATCTTATTTGTTCCATTTGGAGATCATTTGATTGGTAAAAAGTTGTTTAGACCCCAGAAAGGTCATTCTGGGCGATAAACTGGAGAGTGTGTTATATTTTGGAGTTTTTGACCAAGCTAATGAATAGATCTTGGTCCGAAATTTTTATGGAGTACTGTTAACATGTGTATATGATTATTGGTTGAGGATTTGTTGCATGATTAAAAGTTTTGGTGAAATATTTTCTTAGGTCTAGAAACTTAGAAACTGGAAGAGGAAAAACAGTTTCTGTTTTGAGAAAGTTTAAATCTTTTATGGTTTAATCTTATTCCAATGGCTTTGATATTTTTATTGGAAGATCCTAAGCATCTTATATACATGTTAGAATGTTATTTTGAAGATATTTGATGTTAGTTTCGAACATATGAAATTTTATGGAAGGAGATATTCGGTTAGGCCAAAGTGATGATGTTCTTGGCTAAATTTATGTTTTGGTTGATGTTTACCCATGTGATCTTGAGTTTGAAGCTTGGATCTGTTTTAGGACACCTTTTTGAACCATGTGATGTTTTGGTTTGAAGATCACTTCTTTATAAGTCATGGATCAAGAGGTTGATCAAAACAAGTTAGAAACAAAATTCTGTTTTGAACTTAGAAGAGAAACCAAAAAGTTCAAGTATGGTTTTAGTGATTTTGATGACTTTTGTTCATGATTCAAAACATGATTATTCTTAAGAATATGTTATGAGTGTAGTAGAAGAAAAATTTTGGTTTAATCATGAGTTTTGAGATTTGAAAGAATTACAACAAAAAGCAAAGGAAATAGCCTTTGTAAGTTTCGGCCATATAGAGTTTTGATGGTTGTGTTTAGTTTTAAATTTTTATGAATTGATATTTGAATTTAGGACAAAATTTACATAAGGTATGTAAATTTTGGTGATTTTTGAAGTTATGATGCAAAATCCTTAAGTTAGGGGTAAAATGGTCATTTTCTCACATGTAGAGGGTAAAATGGTAATTTTACTCGTTGATATTTTTCCATATTCCTAATTTGTTAATGATTAAATTCTAATTTTTAGAAATCACTACTTTCAGTTTCTCGTGATCGCACTTGAGCTTTGTCTCGAAACGCGAAGATCGAGGTAAGTTAGCTTTTAACTTACTATCAATTTAATGTGTATGTGTGATAAGTAAGGGAACTAAATTGTATGTATGCATGTTATCATATGTGCCATGCCAAGTCATTACATATTTATCTGTTACACAGAATTTATTCTGTCATGAATTATTCATCTGTTACACAAGATATTCTGTCACGTATTGCTATACATGCTATACATTGCAAGTATGTCATGTTAAGTTAAGTATGCCATCTGTTACATGTATTTCTTGTCATGTAATATTCATTGTCACATGTTACGCCACGTTAAGAAATGTTGTCTGTTATATGGTATGCCATGTTACGAAATGTTGCATGTTACATGTATGACATGTTATGAAATGTTCTCTGTTACATTTATGTCTCGAAGTATGTCATGTCTGTCGTCCTACGTTCATGTCACGTTATGTTACGTCAAGATTTCTGTCTTTTATGTCACGTTCATGTTACGTCACGTTACGAAATGTCATGTCTGCCAGTTAAGTCATTCATGTCAATCACGACCCTAAGCGCTAGGATGGGGTAATATCCTAGTGGAACTCCTTTGTTCACGCTGGAGTGTCTAAATAGGTGTGAAATTCCCTGGGTTGACGAAGTACAGTCAACAGGTTGCGAATGGGGCCTAATTAGCTGGTCACCGGAGCGCGCCAGGCACTAACGCCGATGGTGCCACACATTATGTTATGTGTGTCCACAGCAAGTGTGGCACAAACAGATAAGTCATGGGGCCACAACAACTGTGGAGCATGAAGTATGGGGCCACAACAACTGTGGAGCATACACTACGTGAGACACAGCAATTGTGACACGTAGAATACGTGGGGCCACAACAACTGTGGAGTACGTATTAACGCACTCACAGCTGGTATAGAAACCTGTGATGTGATGCGGTAATCGGCAGGGACACACGGCTCAAGGGGACCTGTGTAGCACCCATATGGTCACGTTAATGATTAAGTCTATTGAATAAGATTCCAAGTTCAAGTCATGTTTCACGTTATGTTATGTTCAAGTTTACGTTCACGCAATCATGGTAATCCCATGAGACAAGAATATGTTCCAAGTTCATGTTATGTTATGTTCACGTTTACGTTATGTTCCAAGTTCACATTTATGTTATGTCATGCTCAAGTTCAAGTTCAAATTATGCATGTTCACGTTCCATGTTATGTTTCAAGTCACGTTCATGCTAAGCTTCAGTTTCAGTTTAAGTTATGCCAGTTATGTTATGTTGTATGTCAAGTTATGCTATGATTACTTACGATTTGATTATGCATTCATGCTTTTACTGCCATGCATGCATCATTAACCTGTGTGGAAGTTTCCTGTTAACTTGCTGAGATTTGTAATCAAATCTCACTGTAGTAGTCCCAACTACCATTCCCCCCGAATGGTAGATTTTGTTACAGGATCTGAAGGAGAATCGGGAATCGACCAACTGGAAATGGTCGACTAAGCGATGATCGATGTAGGTGTTAATACAGTAGTTACCTCAGATTACTACTTGTATTTGTAGAGTTCAATCTCCATCACTCTTTTGATCACAACCATATGGATTAATATTGTGATCTCAGTTGTTTAGTATGTCATTATGTATGAAGTATGTTTTAAGTATTTGGGATATTTCGGTTTGGTGCATAATATTGCTAAAAAGAAAAATTATCCGCTACGAATATTGCATAATGCTAGATGCATGTTAGGAATATTGCATCTTATATGTCATGAACGGGGGCAGGTAACCTTGTGTTGCATGTCTCGACGCTTCAAATGTCCGTCCGATCCCAAGCGGAATTTGCGGGCGTCACAATCACACTATACAGATTTACGACATGCGCCTTATTTGACTCTGGTACAACGAGGTCATTCGTATCTACGACGTTTGCACGAACATGTAACCTACCAACAGAATCACTACCTCAAGCTGTAGTAGTTACGATTCCTGATGCAAGTATAGTCGCATGTGCCCTAGTCATTAGAAATTGCCCTCTAAGTCTAGATGGAAGGATTATGGAGGCATACATGATTATCTTCAATTTATTGGGGTTTGATTTGATATTAGGAATGGACTATTTATCCACACACTCTGCCAAGATAGACTGCCAGAGGAAAGAGATTGTATTTGACTCACCTGAAGTTGGTAGGATTCGTTATATGGGAGGAACTATAAAGGCTATTTCCCCTTTTGATATCAGCTTTGCAAGTTAGAAACTGCATTGCTAATGTTGTTGTATCCTATCTAGCTTTGATAGTTGAATACTCTAGTAGAAATAATGAGATTTAGGGGATACCTGTAGTTGAGGATTTTCCTGAAGTTTTCATAGATGACATACCCGGGGATACCCCCCAATAGGGAGACAAAATTCGTTATAAATCTAGAACCTGCCACAAATAGAACACCATACCATATGGCCCCGTTAGAATTAAAGGAGTTGAAGGTTCAAATAGAGGACAATAGGCAACATATGAGCTTAGTGTTGGAGAGATTGAAGGAACATAGGTTGTATACCAAGTTTAGAAAGTATGAATTTTGGCTCAGAGAAGTGAAATTTTTAGGTCATTTGATTTCGAGTAAAGGAGTAGCGGTTCATCGTAGTAAGATTGAAGTAGCAGTGAATTGGCAGCATCCTACCAATGTACGCGAGGTTCGAAGTTTCTTAGGATTAGCTGGTTATTATCGAAGGTTTGTAGAAGATATCTCTAAATTATTAGGACTTAGATGCGTGCTTATGTAAGATAAATGCGTTGTCGCTTATGCTTCCCAAAAATTCAAGAACCACTAGCAGAATTACAGAACCCACGACCTAGAGTTACTCGCTGTAATTTTCATCCTAAAGAGCTGAATTACATTTCGTTACAACCCAACTTGACATGTGAGAATTTCCTATTCAATTATGGATTGAAAAGAAAAGGAACTTAGGAATTGAATATTTTCTTTGGTGAATGTGCTTTGGTGAAATCATGACATTGAATAATCCACTTGGGAGAAGGATGATAAAATGAAAACCAATATCGACATGGCTCAAAGCAAGAGAGTGGCAAAATGATCTATTCTAACTCCTAGGAAGGTATGGAGATAGAAAGAAGAGCACAGAAGGAGAAGGTTGAACGATATGTTTAACTCTTATTGGACTCAACAAGATAAATTAGAGTATCACAGGACTCACGTTTTGGATCACAACAAGCAAGGTAATGCTAGAACTAGAAGAGTACTGCCCCATGAGGAGCGCCAGTGATTACGCCCAAACTATTACATGGTGATATAGTCTAGTTCAGGGTGTCGATCCACAGGGAGTTGAAATAAACACTACAAGATGCAAGATTAGGGAAAAGATTAAATGACAATAGACAAGAATATAAAAATTTTACCTAAAGCATGTAATTAAAATGAGATAAGGGCATGGATAAAAAGGCAAGTAAAGCTTTGGGCTTACATCAACCCGATCCAATACTCTGACTTTTTCAATCCAAACGATTTACACAATTATGAATTATAGCAGCAAATTCCTTATTGGAAGATATGACATTATATTCGTCTACTTTCTCAAATTTAATTCTACAATCTATTCTCCCTTTACAAACCATAGTTTTCATATATAAAAAATGAATATAAGATCTAAGGATGACACTATGTTCACAAATAATTGTGTAAAAAAGAACACATCAATGATATGAAAAACAACAGTTTATGTTCATAATCCTATAGCTCAACGAAATCAAACCGTAGCAAGATTTAATATAATTGTCTCAAACTTATAAAAATCCAAAACAAATAGAGAATTCAATCCTAGAATTTTAAGCAATAAAACTTAATCTGTGAATTGAAATTAAGTCAAAGTATTTTTAGCAATCAAATTCTACCCAAGATTTAGTTCTCCACATAAAAACTAAAAAATAAAAAATGGTATTTTTCTCTTCTCCAGAAATGTGCCTCCTCCCTTCAAAACTCACTTCCAATGATATGCTTCTCTAGGGCATAGAAGAAACCCCAACGTTTTCCTGTTTCCCACATAAAAGATTGCCTAACTTTTAGGACTCATATTGACAGCAGCGTACATGCTTTAGGAGTTAGAATTTGTACATCCTTATTCGGTACAAATTTGTAACCCTTTAATATATATTATCAATGCATCAAGTATCACATCAATCGGATCTATCAGCGGAAAGTTATGATCAAAATACTAAGGTATGTCCAGACTATCTCCTAGCGCTTTTTGGACTTGGACTTCTTGCAGTTTCTTTTTTTCTTGACCTGAATTACTCCCAAACCCACCTTATTTGAAGTTATCCTTTATTTGATATTTTTTAAAGTTATCCCAACGTTGAAATCTTCTCAAGTTGAGACATCCTTGCTTTGCTAAAAGTCCACATGTCTATCCACATTGAAAGTAAGCTCACATTGAAAATGAAGAGTCCTTATTACTTGAAAGTCTTGCTCAATTCAAAATTCATGCTTTGTTCAAAACTCTTGAGAATTATTCCAATTCAAAAATTCTTTTGAATTTGACTAGGCTTTAGCTATTTCTTTTATGGATTCTGAAATTAAACATAAAAATGTGCTTAGCGGTATCCCAAAGTAAATAGAAACTAAATTTAAAAATAAAAATTTATTCCTATTATTTCTATTCACATTTTACCATTCTAGTTCGATAATTGGGTATCTAAAGTGCACTTTGGTGCACTCATCAGCCAGCCACCACTAGACCCTATCAATTGGACTAGTGAGACCTAGAACCGCTGGCTTAAATGCAAGAGGAGAGAAATAACCCAACCAACCATACCCTGCACAATCAACTAGAATCTACTCAAGCAACTGAGCTACGCTAGGAAAACCAAGAGTCGTCGTATCCCTTTATCTCCTGCATTGATACCTTAGAGTTATTTGACCCCTTTTTTTACCACGAATGATACTATGAGGAGGGATCTCCAAAGTTAGAGGATGTGTCGACTGAACACTGGAGGAAGTTAGAAGAACGATTTAATGCTTACTATGACTCGGAGGAAGATACATTCTTCTATCATACTTAGGAGGAGGTGTCGAATGATGAGGATGTTGCTAAGGATTTCTCATCTAGTTTAGGACTTTAGAGTCTTTGGTAAGTATGTACATAATCTTTGTGTGTTGTATGCTTGTATTTCCCAACTAACTTATACCCTGATTTCGAGGACGAAAGTTTCTTTAAAGGAGGGGAGGATGTAACACCCCACCTAAAAATCTCCTTAGGATTTGGCTTTAGAACCCATGATACTAATTAGTATAAGTTGTGATTTTTGAAGAGAGTAAATTTTGGAGTTTGAGTTAGCAAAGGAGCTTACATTATCAATTTAGTTAGTATTTTAGAAGATTTTAGTGCTTTATTAACTTTGAGGTAAGATGCAAAAAGGCCAATGGAAGAATGACACATGGCATGTTGATGGGCTAAGCTATTTGATTAAATGTTGGATGGATTTAGAGAAGGCCCAAGAGTGGTGTCATAAGGGCCCTAGGTTACTAA
Source organism: Juglans regia (assembly GCF_001411555.2). Classification (NCBI taxonomy): domain Eukaryota; kingdom Viridiplantae; phylum Streptophyta; class Magnoliopsida; order Fagales; family Juglandaceae; genus Juglans; species Juglans regia. The sequence continues at coordinate 28,642,472 of NC_049901.1, read as the reverse complement.
GATGAGATGGGCTAATGATAGACACAAAGACCTTGGGCCTAACTTGGGAGAAATAAGACTTTAGACCCTACTTGATGGACATAAGACTTTAGGCCCTACATGATAGACATAAGACTTTAGGGCCCTAATTCACTAACGATGAGATAGGCTAAGGATAAGATGTTAAAAATCATTAAGCCCAACTTGGGAGATATAAAGTCTTAAACCTTTCTTGGAGGACACTAGAAAGTAGGCCCAATAAAGCACATCAAGCCATTAGGCCTAACATGGTAAGAGTAAAGGCCTTTGGCCCAACCTAAGGAACACCTAAGATTAGGACTCAACCTTGTAGGCCTTTGAGTCCATGGATAGGCCCCACAAATCTAGACATAAGGTCCATATAATAACTCACTCCGAAGCCTACAACCAAGGCTTGCACATTTGGCCCAACAAAAGCCCAAAGCCTTGTCTTCTATTTCATTTTTCCAATTGGAGCCCACATACACCATACCATGGGTTTTCCTTAAACCCAAGATGAACCACACGCCCCTAGGCTTCCCTCCCAACCATGGTTAAGCTTTTAACTTGAGTTAAGAAGCACTACTCTTCTCACATATGAATAGTAACTCACACCATATTTTTTGCATAGTTTTCTTTAAATTATTTTTCTTCACATTTATGATATGAGATTTTTGGATTTTTTAAATTTTTAAATTTTTTTCATCATTATTAGACAACACTAGAAGGATAGAATTAACCCACCCCACATCAATTGGAACCAAGGCATGTCAATGCCAAAACCACCAATCACCTTTGGTGCACCACTTCATCAAACCAACCCCAAAACCTACGCCTCTTCCACCACTTTTTAAGGTGATGTATGTGCCAATCAAACCTCATGATATCACCTAGAATCAAACCGAGCAAGGGGCGAAATAGTTCCAAGAAATAAAAGCCAAAAACTCAACTATTCACCTAGGAAGATAGATGAATTCAAATTGGCTGCATCTTGTTTCTTCAAAGAATTTCTGCTCCTAATTACCTCACTTCCCCATGCCACCTCCCTTGTCATTTTTTCCCTTGGAAGTGCATCAAAGCACTCAAGTGAAAGCTTACCCAATTACCTCCCCAACGTAGCCCAACCGATTGGCTCAAAGAAAGGCACTACCATGAACCACTTGGTTGAACCACCCCTCTTTCATGCTATGCTATTCTTAAGTTAGAATAACTTTTATTACAATCGCACCAATTCTCTAAGCATTCAGAAAGTTTGTAAGTTAGCTTCTAGCTTTTAGATAATTTATCTATGATTCTTGTATAAATGCCACATTCATATTATAAATGTCATTTTGAGCATGAAACATCATATGATACATCATTGAGCATTTCATTAATTGCTTACATGACATGTGAATTTTTCAACATTTTAGCATATTGCATATGTAAATGTCATTTTCACATAAAGTTTATTATATATGCACATGTCATGAAATACATTTTTAAAGTATAGCATGGAAATAAATTTTTTCACGACACCATAAGCTAGGATGGGGAATTATCCAAGTGGAACTCATTTGCCCACTTTGGAGTGAGTAAAAATGGAGTGGTAACTCCTAGGTTGACAAAGAATTGGAACGGGCTTTGAATTGATTCTTTTTAAAGGATGTAGGAGCGAAGTCATTTATGGCACCTAATGTTGGTGAGTGCATACATTATGATGTTATATTACGATGAAATGTTATGAGCAATGCATTGGGTTACGATGTTTGCAGACAAAGACGTAGTTTCAACTTCAGTTGTACTACAGTCATCGATAGGTACTCATAGGACATATAGGGGAGATGTGACAATACCATAAAATGTTATGTTTTTCTAAAGTAATGAGTGATGAAATGTTCTCTTTCAAAATTTCATGTTTCTAAAATGCGAAAGTGAAAAATGTTCTTTGAAATAGAATGTGCTTTAAAGTTTTTCTAAAGAAAATGTTGAGGAATATGGATGGGAGACAAATACATATTTTTTTGCATTGCATGTGTTAACACCCAAAAATGGAGCAGCCCAGAAGGGGAGAAAGATCCATTCCCAAATGCACTAAAGTGTCTGGGCCTCGATCGGTGAGTTACGGAGCCCTGTTGGTGATCCGGTGTGGCTATATGATGTCCATATGTATATCTATGGCGGTGAACAGTATTTAAACATGGAGAAAATAAGGAGAGATGGACACACAGATTTACATGGTTCGGTACTAGACCTACATCTACAAGGGTTTGGGGAGGGCAAATCCACTATAATATGCTTGTTTATAGTCTCTCATAATTTCTCATTTCTCACTGTACAATGGGAGCTGGATATCTACTTGTTGGATTTCTCTCTGGATTTCTCTCTTTAGAGGTTCCAGAAGAAGTCGAAGAAAAAGCCCTCCCTCAAATGCCTGGCCGAAAATCCCTCCAACCCTTTAAAAAGTCCCTGAAACTGTAGGTACTTGTCCCTTTTATCTCTTGCCCCCCTTTGCTTTATGTCACTTCACTTTACTTTACGTTAAATCACCCATTTTCTCTCCTAACACATTACCCCTTGCCTTCCCTTGTCCCTTCTCGGTCGCCTTTCCCTCTCTCTTCCTTTGTCTTCTAGTGATGACCCTTTGATGGGTTGGTCCTTGCTAAACATTTTGGGCCAAGTGTATTTTACCCCCTCATAGTTGCCCATGATTCTTAAGGGCAATTTGTTCCAAAAAAGACCTTAAGAATCTCCAATGGTAAAATATGGATTCGAACATATCTACCCCTGTCTGCAAAGAAATGAATTTTGAGACTATCCCTTATCATCCATTCCTCTCAAGTTAAGTAGTAAAGAAATCTGAGCGTGAGATTAGGCGAGAGATGGGCTCGACTGCGTAAAATGTGTAGGGTGCAAGCACATAGCTCGACTATGGCGAGAGATGTAGTCAACATTGTAGGATGCGAGCATGTAGCTCGGCTATGGCGGGAGATGTACTCGACCGCGTAAGATGCGTAGGGCGCGAGCATGTAGCTCGGCTATGGTGGGAGATGGGCTCAACTGTGTAAGATGCGTAGGATGTGAGGACGTAGCTCAGCTAAGGTAGGAGATGTACTCGACCGCATAGGATGTGAGGGGTCAGCTATGGCTAGAGATGTACTCGACCACGTAAAGTGCGTATGAAAGTTGGTCGGGTAGTCAAGTGACTTGTCCGCCTGTTCTGGCACTTGGGAGGTCGGGCGATCCCAGACCTTTCCCACCTATTCGGGCACCTTGGAGGTCGAGCAGTTCCTAACCTTTCCTGCTTGTTGACTTTTTATAAAAATGGTAAAAAGGGTCGAGCAGCTTGTAAGGGTGGACTCACCCTAAGTCTTGTTGAAAGGCATATGTTCTTCTAGCATCTTTGTTTTCGATGGTGTTGGTGAACTCTCCTTTTCTGATGTGAATTGCGGCTAATGTTAGAGTATGTTTGTTGTAACCCACGCAAAGTGGTTAGGGAGCCTGTTAACCCTCTGGGTCCACCTCAAGCGGTTGTGCAACTCGGAGGCAAGTTAACTCAGAAGGTTCATTCCCGAAGGTAATCCCCTGGCAGCTATTATGGTATAAGTGTGAACACTCGGCATTTGCTGGTGGAGATGCTATCTCAGGAGTGATGTCGGGTGTAACACCCCGCCTAAAAAGCTCCTTAGGCATTGACCTTAGTAGCCTTAATCCTAGTTAATTTGGAGTTCAGCTATTCTATAATAAGAACAACTTTGGATACTTGAGTTGGCAAAATGGCCGTATACTTTGGGTTTAGAATTATTCTTAGAAGATTCTAATGCAATATTGATTTTTGAGGAAAAAGGAAATTTTTGGAGGTTGATTGGTTAGTAATATTATTTTGGAGAATTTCTAGTACTTTATTAATTTTGAGAATAAGAAGCCTAGAGGCCCATAAGGGAATGACACATGGCATATTGGATGGTTGCCACATTAATGGGTTAAGCAATTTGGGTTAAATATTTGATGGAATTGGAGAAGGCCCAAGAGTGGTTTACTAAGGGCCCAAGCTTTTTGGGTATAAATGCTTAGGAGAGGCAATATTTAGCTCCTACTTGATGGACATAAGACTTTAGGGCCCTAATGCACTAAGGATGTGATGGTCTAAGGTGAAGATGTTAAAAATCTTTACGCCCAATTTGGGAGATAAAAAGGTTTAAGCCTTTCTTAGAGGATACTAGAAAATAGGCCCAATAAAAAGGACATAAGGCCATTGGGCCTAATAAAGGTATTAGGCCGAACTTATTAAGCATGAAGGTTTAGAGAAGCAAACCCATTAATAATCCTATTAAGGTCTTTAGAACCTTAGGACAATTATGGGCCAATCCTTATAAGCCCTAAACCAAGCGTCATAGGAGTGCAAGACTTGGTAGGATAGGCTTGGCCCAAGTACGAGGAAGGCATAAGGCTTTTGGGCCAAGCTTGGTATAGATTTGAGCCATGGCCCAATTAAGCCAAGGAAAGCCTTTCAAGCCCCACCTTTGTGGACTTGAGGCCTCTTTTCAATCCTCAAACTCTAGAAAAAAAAAAACAAGGTCCCCATCTTACTCAAGCCCGAAAGGGCCATGAGCTCTTGACCCACACTCATGGCCCTTTTAAGGCCATCAAGGCCCAAAAGCCTTATCTTCTATTTTTACACTTCAAGTTGAAAGCCCAATGAACATACCATGGGTTTCCTTAAGCCCATGTCAAACCCTAAGTACCCAAATTGAGTTTAAAAATTGGTTAAGACCATTAATCAACTTACCCAAGATTAGTGATCTTTAAACCCTACTTTGAAGCTTAATTTCATTCTCAATCTTTCCTTAACCTTTTGATCTGAAATTCTTCTATCTTAGTACTCAATTGCATCACTCTTAGACCATACTAAAACCCTAGGTAAGCCTTTACACATGTCATTAGAGGAAATGACATATCAAACCCCAAAACTACACCAATTGACACATATGTATGCCCTTTGAGTACATGGACTGTTTTGCCTTTAAGTTCAATATTTTTGTGCCTTTTCTTAGGGGTAATATGGTTCTTAGGAACCTCTTACAACCCCTTTAAACCTAGAATGAGCTTTGGATGAAATTGGTTTAAAGAACCAAGTCCTTAACCAAAAACCAAATTGCACTAGGGAATTGTTGAGTGAGAACCGGTTGGGATGAGTTTCAACCAACCACCTACCATGGTTGAGCCACCACCAGCACCACCCAATCCCCAACAAGTCCTCACGGTCATCATGACCATTTGACTCACTTTTCCTACCCAAAGAAGACACAAAACCGAAGGTATCCAAAGCCACTCCACTCGGAAACCACTTCCCTTTGCATCACCTTCATGAGCTGCACCACCACGATTCACTTAGCAGCCAACCATCCATCTTCTACCACCTAAAAAAGTCTTCAAGAAATGACCTTTCCTCTACACAATACAGCCTTCAGGACGAGTCAAAGAGGATAAGCAAAGTGATGATCAAAATCTGCCAAAGAAAAAAACCATTTGAACCCGTCAGCCCCTTGGGTGGTTTTGGTGGTTTCCGTCATCTCTCTTCTACCCCACAACTTGACCACCCTCCACAAGAGTAATGTAGCCATTGTAGGGAAGAAATCATGGTGGTTTCAGGCCACTATTCCCCCTATACAAGGTGACACAACCTGATGAATGCAAGTCTAAAAGTACCAGCCCTTCACCACAGCCCACCTCCACCAATCACTATGAACCAAGGCCAACGTCCCCTCACTTTAGCTGCCTATAAAAGGCCCCTTAACCCCTCACTTTGGCTGCCAATAAAAGGCCCCTTCACCCCCTCATTTCCTCAACACCTCATCTCCAACTCCCCCTTGAGCATAGAGAGCAATCTTCCCCCCTTAGTTTTGAGAGAATCCAAGAGTGAGCAAGTTTGAGTGTTCTTGAGAGGTCTTGAGCTAGGAACTTGAGTAGGCCACGAAGTTTTGTAGTTTTTCTTGACCTTGATCTTATTTTACATGTCAAGTTAAGTTTTTAAGTGTTGGAGTATTTTTGGTTGAATTTAGAAAATGATATCATGCTTAATTCAAAACTGGGTTCATTATCGTTAATTTAAGTGGTTAAACTGTTTTAAGTGGAAATTTAGGTATGGTATGTCTTAAGTATGTTTTGATATGATTTATTCATGTCTTAGAATGATCATGGAATGTTTTATTTTTTATTAGAAGCATGTCATGATAGGTTTTAATTCTATCTTGTTTTGATCATCAAAACATGCCTGGATTTTTTATTCCACCTAGGCTTGATGATTAAGCGTTTAGAAAACCTTATGGATGGGATAAAAATGAAAATACATGTCTTTGGTGAGTTTTGAAGCATGCCTTTGTGATTTACACTAGGAGCATCAAACTTGATTAATGGAGGATTGTTGAAAATTTTGGTTTTTTAGCCATGATTAAGTGTTGGGATGAACTTGCTCACCAAAAAATTGGCCTTTATCATATGATTAAGGACTATAGTGATTATTTGGGACTAAAGAGAATTTCATATGCAAGCATTCATAGGAATCAATAGTTGAAATGTGAGAATTGAGGGCCTTAATGGTTGAAATGTAAATACCCATTTTTGAAGCCTTTGTCTATGAACCTCGTCCATAGTAGTATTAATTCTAAGTTAGTATGAATTTGATTTCAGCCACTACGACCTTTTTCGAAAACTCAAGAAGTTTGTAAGTTAGCCTCCAACTTACAGCTTGATAGATTATTTATGATTTATTGATAAATGCATCATTCAGGTTTCAATTATCATTTTGAGTACAAAATATCATGTTATATGATACATTGAGTGCATACTTATATGACTTGATATTTCCACCAATTTAGCATATTGCATTTACAAATGTCATTTTAACATGAAAATCTTACTACATATGCACATGTCATGAAACACATTTTCAACATAGCATGAAAATATTTTTGTCACAACCTCAAAGGCTAGGGTGGAGAATTATCCTAGTGGAACTCCTTTGTCTACTCTAGAGTGTTTAAGAATGGAATGGTAACTCCTGGGTTGATGAATAACAGTCAACGGGTTTCAAATGGGTTCTTTTTAAAGAACGATGGAACGAAGTCGAATTTTTATGATGTTATATTATATTACCAATGCATTGAGAATGAATCTACAGATAATGTAGTTTTAACGTGAGTTGTACTACGGTCACCAGTAGGTACTCACAGTGCACATGCGGAACTGTGACGATACCACACATTACGATTAATTATGAATTGCTAATAATGATGAAATGTTATGATGGAAATATAATTTTGACAAATGAGATAAAAATGTCATCTGAATGAAAATATGTGTCTCCGTTTTTCTGAAAAAGTTGAAGAATCTGGATGGGAGACACGCACATTTTTATGCATTTCATATTTATCATTCTTCATGCATAATTTATCTTTGTGCAAGTTGATTGTTAACTTACTAAGATTTCATGAAAATCTCACCCCTTGTGGCCCCACTAGCATTCCTATATTCTCAAACTTACATCATTGCCCAGGTGTGCAGTGAAGATCAGAGGCTCGGCGCTTGCTGGAGGGGATGTTGTCTCAAAAGTAATGTCAGGCAATCGAAAGACTAAACCCGCACTTTGCCGCGAGGCAAACCGGGCTGCCTTAAGGATGGACTCACCTGTTGACCCTCACAAGAAGATAAGTGGAAGATGTCCGACCATGCTATGCTATCTCGACAGTAATGTTTGGCAGTCGAAAGACTGAACTCGCACTTCCCCGTGAGGCAGGCCGGGCCGCCTTAAGGCTGGACCTGCCTGTTGACCCTTATGGGAAGGTAAGCAAGAGATGATGTTCTGCTACAAGAGATATTTCCGTTGCAGGAGATGACGTCCCAGGTGTAGTTCGAGTAGTCAGCCAGAAGACTAGACTCGCTCTCCACCATGGGAGGGGTCAAGATTCCTTAGGCCAAGCTTGCCCCTTTAGTCCATTTAGGGATATAACAATTCGAGCAGCGATGTGGTTGGTCCACTTTTTATCCTGTTGTTGCTACTCTCATTCCTAGGTGTAGTATTCAGGCAGTCGAAAGACTTGGCCCGCACTCCATCGAGGAGAGGTCGAGATGCCTCAAACCAACTAGCCCCTTTAGTCCCACGAGGAGGTAACTTCTTTGGACGGCTGCGAGGTTGGTCCGCTCTTCACCGTGATCGCGATTGGTGTAGGTATTTGGGTAGCTCGGAGGCTGGACCCACTCTCTTATATAGGAGAGACAAGGTGGCCTTTGGCTCGGCCTACCCTTCTGGTCCCGCAGGGATGTAGGTTGTTCAGGCAATTTAAGACTCGACCCGCTCCTGCCCATTGACGTCGCAGAGAAGGTATGTCTTTGCCTTTAGGTATTTGAGAACTGACCCACACTCTGCCGCACGAGGGATACAGAAACCTTTAGGCCTACCTTTACCTCTGGTTCCCTGCTGGGGAGGTAATTTGGACAGTGATGTGGCTAGTCTGCTCCTTCGTCGTGATGGGGATCGGGTAAGTTTTTAGGCTAACGGGGGGTTGGTCCCACTTTCCCAAACTAGGAGGTTGAGCCGCTTGCTCACCTATCATCCTTCGTGGGGAGGTAAGTTGTTCAGGCAGTTTGGAACTAGACTCGCTCCTGCTCATTGACATCGTAGGGAAGGGTAAGTTTGGGTCAGGCTGGCACTGAACACACACTTCGTCAAGGCAGAGGTTGGGATAAGCCTTCGGGCCACCGGGAGGGCTGGACTAGCACTCCATCATGAGAGGGGTCGAACAACCTTAGGCATTACACTCATCCCTTTGGTCCCGTGAGAGGTACGTTTTTCGAGCAATCTATCATTGGACTCGCTCCCACCTATTAACGCTCACAAGGAATGCAAGTCTTCATATTCAGGTAGCCAAAGGATGACTCACACTCCTCTATGGAAGGGATAGAGCAGCCTCTGGCATGACTCGTCCCTTTGGTGACTCGCGGAGAGGCAAGTAATTGATGGAGATTTCGTTGATGGAGATATTGTGTTAGGCCGTACAATTGATATTTCACACCACAGCAAATAACTATGTTAGTAAAACATATTCACATAAGTTTTGAGGAAGACAAACCAGAGTGTTTAGCTGCTACAACTGATTCTTGCCCGCTACTATTTGTCTCTCTCTTGTTCCTTTCTTCTTCCTTTTTTATAACCCGTGCAGATGAGGTGAGTCTAAGCAGATGAGTCCCAACTAAAACCTTGGTAATTTTATTAGGCCAAGAAAAATTGGATTTGAGCTTAATAACAACTCAAACCCCAACCAAACCCCATTGAAACCCTAAAAGAAAGCCTACTCGGTTAAGGCCCATGAAATTTTGCCACCAAGGCAAGGCTTGTGGAGGAAGTTTTCTCCTGCCATGGCAATCATTTCACAGCCTAAAGCAGCCCCAAACAGTGATTGATGGGAAGGCCAAGAGCCACCTCACCCCTCCCTCTCACACAGCAGCCGTTGGCAGACAACCATGGGATGGTTTTGCCCCTCGTTTTGGCTAACGTCCCATCACTCAAAGTGCCTTTCACACACCTCTTATCACCCCTCCAGATTTTTACGCCTCATTTGTTTTGCAGATGAGATGAGATGAAAGTTAAAAGTTGAATAAAAAGTGTTAGAATATATTTTTTTAATATTAGTATTTTGTTTTTTTTTGGATTTGAAAATGTTGAATTGTTTATTTTATTTTGTGTGGGAATTTGGAAAAACTGTAATGTTTAGATTAGATGAGATGGAATTTGGAAAATTTGTAATGATTAGAGTGTCTTCCATGTTAATTCTCCTTGTAGTTGGTCACTTTTCAAACCTTTCTTGGAGAGAAAACTAGAGGAGCTCTCGGACAATTTTTCTAACTTAACTTACTCAACTTTTAAAAGCTATTTTAAGTTTTTTTCTCACAAAGTACCCTTCATATAAGTTGTTTCTATTCAAGTCTAGTTTCTGTTGGTAGATTTGGTATTAATGTTTATGGTCATTTGATGGGTGAAAAGCTTGTTTAAGCATGAAAAGGTCATTTTGGGCGATAAACAGGACAGTGTGTGATTCTTTTATTCTTTTATGGTTTTCTTGACAAGATATTGGCCTGATATTTTTATGGATTATAGTTAACATGATAATCTATAAGTTTTATGAAGGCTCTTTGCATGTTATAAGCTTGTATCTCTTGATGAGAAATCATGCTCCAATGGTTTTAAAATTCACATATGATGTTCCTAGGACTTTTATTTACATGTTAGGATGTTAGTTTGAGGACTTATGATGTTGGTTTTAAAGATTTGAATTTTTATATATGACAAGGTTCGGATGTGTCTTATATTTGAAGTTTCCGGGTAGATCCATGTTTTGATCCATATTTTTCCATGTGATCTTAGGTTTGATCTTAGATATATTTTAAGACTTGATTATTAACCATATAATTTTGTTCAATTGGGATTTGTTTCATGTTATGTTTCAGATCTAGTGGTTTGATCTAAACCAAGTCACATAGATTGCAGTTTTGGTGAAAGTGTGATGGTCGAATGTTTTGAGTTGGATTTTGTGACTTTTGTGGTTTTGACTTGATGATTCAAAGCATGATAATTCTTAGAAATGTATTATGAATGTATGGATTGAACTTTTGGAGTTCTTGGAGTTGTTTTGAAAAGAGATAAAGCCTTGAACATCATGGGTTGTGCTTAAGGTTAAAAACCTGAAGTTTTGTGTTGAAGCAATTTCTGATTTTTATGATCTGATTTTTGTTGGTTGTTTTCGTATGCTATTTCAGCATACGATACGATTTTTATGTCATAATATTTTGGTTTAAGCATGAGAAATGAGATTTGATAGAATTGCAACAAAAATGAAAGGTTTTGGCCTATGCATGTTTCGGCCCATGCATGTTTGACCTAATTGTAATGTGTTTTACATTTTTCTAATTAGATATTTTGATTTAGGACAAAATTTACACAAGGAATATAAATTTTGGTGGGTTTTGGAATTAGGATGTGAAATCCTTAAGTTATGGGTAAATTGTCATTTCCCCACATGTAGAGGGGTAAAATGATAATTTTACTCTGAGTTAGTATTTTTATGTTTTTAAACTGTTAGTGAGGAGTTTTCGATTTTTAAAAATCTCTCCTTATAGTTTCTCTTATTTTGTGCATTTTAATTTGTCACACTATGATCAATGTAAGTTAGTTTCTAACTTACTGTCAGATTATTGTGTAACCCTATGAAACCTTGTATGACAGAAAGTGTATTTCCCTCTATATTGGGACAACATAGGAGAGAGTAAGGTAATTGGACCAAAAATCCTTCAAGAGAAAAAGGATCAAGTCCACACAATCGAAGAAAGGATGAAAACATCACAAAGTCAACAAAAAAGCTATGTTGACAACCAAAGGAGGAATATAGAGTTTGAAGTCGAAGATTGGGTTTACGTGAAAGTATCTCCCATGAGAGGAGTAAGTAGATTCAGTGTCACAGGCAAGTTAAGTCCAAGATATGTAGGACCCTATGAGATAGTGGAATGGTGGGAGCAGTTGTGTACCGTCTGGAGTCACCAACTAGGTTCCATGGGATCCATAATGTATTTCATGTCTCCTCATTGAAAAAGAGTTTTAGGAATCAGACACCACCAGATGTAGACCATGATAGCGCACATTTGCAATCCAACTTGACCTACTAAGAAAAGCAAGTACAAGTCATTTATTGGAAGGAAAAACAGTTACAAAACTGCAAGATTCCATTGGTCAAAGTACTTTGGAAAAATCATAATGTTCAGGAAGTGACTTGAGAGAAAGAAGTTGATATGCAAGCTAAGTACCCCTAGTTGTTTGGAATCTAATCCAGTCTTGTTTTGTTTTGCTCTCAACTCAGCTGATGTTGTTGTATTCACTTATGTACAAAGTGGTTTTGTATAAGTTGGTCATTGTACTTCATTTGCTTGGATATCAAATAAAGTATATGTTTTGATTCAGATCAACAATTTCTGCACAACGAGTGCACAAAATGAGAGAGGAGCACCGTAGGAGGCTACATGCTGAATTGAATAAGGAGATAGCCGTTATTGGAAAAATATGGAGCACCAGGAACGTTACCTCATGAAGAATGTTACTCGCCTCTACACCTAACCACTTGGATGGGTCGGGATAGTTTCAAAGCAAAGATGGCATGGGATGGAGCCAAATCCAATTGAGTGGTAGAAGAATATGTTACAGCGACCAATCTTAAACTCGTGATGTTAGGGTCATCTATGTCATCTACTCACCAAGGACAACTCCTCGTGGAAGGTCACGTACCAGATAGCAACGACGAGGTGGTCAAGCAACACTTTGGTCCCGAACTATTTGGAAACATGGCATATGATTCAGATGATGATGCATTGTACTACTTGCCAAAACACGTTATGCCAATTGACATCGACTCACCCCCAACCACACCAACCATCAACAATACATCCAATGAGGGAAAATAGGCTTGGTGAGCAGCATCTTCTCCTTTGTTTGGTATGGTTCTTTTAGTACTTGCATCGATTTTGGGGACAAAATCCTTTTCTTTTTAGGTGGGGAGGATGTAACAGCCAGTCAAAAATTTAAGGGATGAGTTTATTTAGGCTTTAGGAACCTCATGAAAATCTGAATGTTTTCACAAATTGACCCAATCACGTAGATTTTAGTTTGTCAGCATAGTCAGTATTGCCACTCAATATGGTGCCAAAAAGGCGAGGAGATATGGTCTGTGCCATTGGACCTAGAGGACTTTTTTGATTTTTGGACAAAACTCTTGTTCGAAATTATTTCGAGGCCCTTCAGACTTGAATTTTAATAAACAATTTGCACTCTAAGGTTAGTATTATTATTTATGATTTCAACATGCAAAGTTTATTTTTCACTTTTTCTTAGTGAATAGTAACCTCGATAGTAGCCCGTAAAAGTAGTGTTTTAAAAATCACAATGTGGAATGTCCAAATTAGATTTGGGAAGTTTTATCTTGACACTTGGGAAGATCTTAACTATAATTGGTGAATGGTATTAGACACTTGGCACCAAGAAGTACCATGAGATAAAAAAAAATAAAAATAAAAAAAAATAAATAAATAAATAAAGGAAAGCATGCTTTGTGATCATGTCACCTAAGCAAAAACCCTATTCCATCCAACCATCCAATTTGTGTCAAACCAAAAAGGGTTTCAACCCTAGAAAGACCTTAAACATTTGGAATCAATTGAAACCCTGTGACATCCCGGATTTTCGATAAGAAATCCCATTCATATTTCTTTTGGATATTATTTGATTATGGATTATGTAAAACCCGAACCCAATCAAGCTCAATTTTATTTATTTATTTTGTTTTATTTTTTTTTGTTTTATTTTTTTTTCTTCACACGTTTATTTTTTTCCCGCATGTTTTATTTTGTTTTCTTCTCTTTTCGTCTTTATTTCTTAATTCCCGTAAGTTTTCCTCTCATCCACTCCATGCACACAAACGACACATCTGCACACACGTCTCTCTCTTGGCTCTGTAGAGTTTCACCTCACATATATTTATAGACACATTTTATTTCATGCTATTAAAACTACTGCCCAAAAACAAGCCGCCGCACCACCTTAGAATCGCAAGCCCAGCCTCCATCCCCTTGGTTTCCTGCACTCCCGTATCAAGAGTCATCTGTAACACACTTGATGTGTAGTGTTTGGATAACTAGAAAATATGAGAGAAAATGTAAAGAAAATGGTCAGATTCGAGGTTGACCTAGCCTCCAAGAGAAAAGAGAATAGAAAAGATTTTCATTAATGATTCTGGATGCCCTCACAAGTCCCTCATTCTACTACATATATGACTTCTCTCTTGGGCCACTGGCCATTTACTCCAACGGTAACATAAAGTCCAATCAAAATATAACTAACAATAAATGGGTAATGGCCCGACTCAACTAGACTCAAGCAAATAAACTCAATTACTAATTCTTATTACTCAACCCAAGCCTACTATGACTTTGATCATTCCTATCTCTATTGCGGACGTGTGACAAACCATCCCCCATAGAAGCACCTTGTCCACAAGGTGCGGTACCGTTGCCCGCAATTGTCCCACCACCTGGGTCAAAAACAAGGATTTTCTTTGTACCCACAGCCACTTCATGTTTCATAATACTAACATCATCAAGGGTGTTCTTGTATATACTAGTTACATTATACAATGCATCTTGCACCTTTGAAAATTCTCCTGAAATATGCACCACGTGATTTGACACACACTTTGGCACATGTTCACCTCCCATTATTCGTATGCCAGCACTTGTAACCTTCCACATCTCCAAATTTATTGCACCTCATTTTCCCAACAAATAATCAACTTGGTTTGAGGGGACTACAAGCCACACAGTAGCAGGTGACCCCTTGGTTGATACAGAATACTTCCCCTTCTCAATACCTGCCTCTATAGATCTAGAGAAAACAAGAACCACCGCCTTTTGTGCTGGTGAGTATCGTGAATCAGGATTCTCTAATGTAGTAATGGTAACTAATCGTTCATCACACTCGACTATAGAAGTTCCAATACTTATATTAGCACCTGTCTCATTTTGAAGAGCCCTGATAATGGCAACCCCTTTTCCAATCACGCCTCCAGCCCTATCAGTGGAACAAAGCAACTTAAAAATAACATCCTGCAGCTGTGATTTTGTTTGCAAAGCAAAAGCCCTCTCGACCTCTATTGACACCAGATGAACTCCTGAAGCATAATTCATAGAGATGTATAGCATACTGTGTGGCCCTGAATCTCTATGTGAAGGATGATCGAGATGGAGGTCAAAAAAAATCTTATAGGAAACTGCTTCTACAGGTTTGCTTCCAATCACCCTTGTCTTGTCAATTGGCAGACAATCTTGAAGACGACGAGACATAGCAACAAGCACTTTCTTTACAGCCAACACATTCCCTTCTATCTCGATCATCTCATCGGATGGGGCAGCACATGCCTGCAACTTGTCAGTCAAAATCCTAATCTCACAGCCACTCTCTTTCCTGATCTTCACCAGTTCTTCAATAATCTCTCCCAATTTCTCTTGACAAGCCATATTGCAAAAGCACCACACTCCAAGCAACAAGCACTTGAAGATCAAACCCACGACACTCCGCATTGGCATTTTCACATATACCTGAGGTACCCATACTACCTTTTTCATGTGAAGCACGAAGGCAACAACAGTTCCTCCATACAATCCTCTCAAAATTTGTGGGGGGTTTTCCATGGCACCACATCCCAGCAAAACCACATAATCAAAGTCCAAGGAACTTTCAGAGAAAAAGACAAGGATAGGCTTGTTTTCGTCTCCCAATCCAGCAATCACAAGCTGAAAGAAGTATGGACCAAACCTTTTCTCATCGAGAAGAGCAGAGACCCTGCTTGCAAAGGTTTCAGGCTTCATGTTTCTCCCTTCACGAAGCTAATACTGCTTGTGCTGAAACACCAGTTGTTGAAATAAAGTCTGAGCGTCCCTGGAAAATCCGGAGAGATCAAGGAATAAACGATCATTAATTTTGTAAATCCTTTGGAAATCGGTAGCGATGGTTTGTAACTGAACTCCGAGTTTGCAGTCGCTTGCAATGGCGAAGCAGTTCTTTCCCACCATCGCAATCAGAGCAAATCCATTGTAGTCAAATATCACCAAGCGGAGATGACTATAGGCCCCAAGCTCTAATTCAAAGCTCTTGCTGTCATCATTGCTGAAAGGAGCTTCCTTAGAGAGCTTCACTCCGAACCGAGGTGAAGCAGAAGTGGGCGTCGCGGACGCCGATCTTGTTTCGAACAGAATATAACTGGAATTGGACTTGGGAATGGAATATAATGATCGTGCAGGTATTATCATTTCTGCGGAATGGTTGCTTTTCCGTAGTTGGGAGCTTGTGAATAAAAAAATGGTGGTGACTCCTCCAGGGTAAAAATTCCAAATCTGAGAATCTGAGCTTGAAGCTTGGGTTTGAATTTTCCAAATGGTGGTGAAGGAGAATCTCGAGAACAGATCTCTCATCCGCTTGATCTTGTCGTCCAGAAATTCTTCATTGATTCCCATTTTTGCTTTTGCTTTGAATTTTTGGTAGCTTGAAATTTGTCCATCATCAACCTCTATCAAATATTTGGTTTGGAGGGACTGGGGACGATGTCGTTTGGCTTCGGATAACAAATGAGGCATATGGTGGTGATGAGCAGAGGGATCATCACTAACCAGGATCTGAGAGAGGTAACTTTGTTCAAAGATGCCCTCGGACAAGGAATTTTTTGTTGCTTGTTCTTCATCTTCTTCCTCCTGCATCGTACCAACCAGCTCCAAATAGCTTAAATTCTCAAAGTTGTTAGCAAATTCGTCCAAAGACTGTTGAAATACATGGTGTATTTTATTGTGATTCTCACGAAAATCCTTCAAATGTTGTTGGAGAACGTCAAAGCGATGAAGATTTTGTTCCAGTAGCTCTTTGATATTGAGTGAAGATGAGATAATAAAATGTAAAGAAAATGGTCAAATTCGAGGTTGACCTTGCCTCCAAGAGAAAAGAGAATAGAAAATATTTTCATTAATGATTCTGGATGCCCTCACAAGTCCCTCATTCTACTACATATATGACTTCTCTCTTGGGCCACTGGCCATCTACTCCAACGGTAACATAAAGTCCAATCAAAATATAACTAACAATAAATGGGTCATGGCCCGACTCAACTAGACTCAAGCAAATAAACTCAATTACTAATTCTTATTACTCAACCCAAGCCTTCTATGACTTTGATCATTCCTATCTCTATTGCGGATGTTCAACACCGCAACACCACAAGCCTCCACCGGAAACAGCCTGGCCCAGCTACCGCAAGCATGTTCGCGATGCCCTCTCTCTCTCTCTCTCTGTTGTTCTCTCTCTCTCTCTCAGTGCTCCGCCGAGTTCACCACCTTCCACCGCACCCAGCGCCGCACCCACCACCGCCAACCTCAGTCAGCTCCTTGCGTTGTCGAATGTTCCCTTCCCTCACGATGTGCCTCTGCCGCGTAAACTTACCTCACATAGTATGACCAGGTTTTCAAATAACAAAGCTTACCATATAGTTGGTCAAGCATATATTATTTGTGGTAAGTTACATCTTTACCCTTTGAGTACAAGCTGTATTAGCATGTTTTAAACTTTTAAATATGTATTAGTGTACTCTATTTTATTTTTGTTTACAGAAATCTTTTAAACAATTTAAATTGTTATTAAGCAAAGTTTTCTTTCAAAAGTAATCGATAATGATGTAATTTTATTTTTAAACATTTTTAGATATGATTTAGTCTATTTAAAAATAGTTATGGTTTTTATAAATATTTTGGGATAATTATATTATCCAGTATTAAAATTTATAGTTGATTTTAAAAAATAAATAGGTCTGACTTTTAAATGTTATTATCATAGTTATTAAATCAACAGTGATGATTTTAGAAAGTAATGATTTGAAATTTTAGGTTTTGAGGGTTTTAATAGGTTATTTTAGAAGCGTAGGATTGAATATAGAAATAAGAGATTAATTGGAAATTTATGAGAATTATGTGATTATTTTATAGGTGACGATTAATTATTGTTCGACATTTTTGAGGAATTTCGAAAAGGCTAAGAAGTTCAGGTAAGCGGGGTTCCTATGCTAGACTTTGCATTAAAATAAAATGAGCTGAGGTTATTTTTTGGAAAATATACATATTCGAGTTTGAAAAGAAATTTGAACTACCTCAGTTATTTGTTCTGTATTACTCATGAGATTCTCTTTAAGAAGAAATTATTTTCTATCATGACTGGTGTAGACATGAACTTATTTTTTTACATTCTGTTTCTGAACTTTGAAAAGGGAGTGAATATGAAATTTTGTGCATAAATTATGTTGTGATATGATTTTGTTCTGTTCTAAAGATTATCTGTACTCTGATATGATCTGAAGTGATTTCTGAAAACCTCTGACATAACATTCTGGTTTTGTTTCTATTCCATTATGACCTTACCACGGATGTAAAACTGTGGCCTCTGTTCAGGTTGGTACCAACTTTTCTGTTTCTGGTGCACCCACTTTGGAAACAAAGTGGTTTTCTGTGTGGTCTTTCCTATGTGCACACTCGGGGCTCCGAGAATAAATGAAGGGAAGATTCACATTCTGTTTCTGCTCGGTTAGCTACCGGGGTTTGCACAATCCTACCACGGGGGTTAAACATTGTATTTGTTCTGATATGATAAAATAAGATGTGATGTTTCAGTTTATGCTATGCCAAAGGGATTTTGATTAGGAATATTTTCGAACTTTCGCTCTAATATTTTGATAACATGTTTTGCTTCCGCACTCTGAAAATGAAAATATTTTTGTTCTGCATTCTGAACTCTGTAAGTGCTCATATTTACATACTAGTATATGTCCTCTGCTTATTGAGTTGTTGATAACTCACCCCTTATCTCCAATTATTTTTCAGATAATTTTGATGGTTCAGCTGGAGAACAAGAGTAGAAAGTTTATCAAGGTGTGATGATCATAGTGGAATAAGTGCTTGAGGGTACAAATACTTATTTGCGAGTCGTAGTTAGTAAATTGGTTTATTTTTCGGGTATTTGATTTGATGAGTTGAGGATGTTTTCAAGTTTTTGGAGAGTTTCAATTTATTTGATTAAGAATTTATGTATTGTCCTTATGATGGATTATAGATATTTGGTTGGGTAAATGAATACTTTATGGGATTTTCTGGATTTTATAGTTGTGCTATTTAAGTTAATTTTAAGTATTAAGAGCTAACTCTCCGGACCTTCGGGTTCGTGGCGTTACAGGTTATTTGGCTAAGTGTTGGAGAATTTATTTGAGCCATTTTCTATTTATTTGTTGGATTGGATCTTAGAATTCTAGATTAAAGGGTCCACAAGAGAAAATAGAAGGAAAGGCCCATAGGGGATTCGGCCCTTTTAGGAATTAGGGTTTTTGAAGCCCAGAGTTGATCCCTAAGGGTGGTGGAGGCACCACATGGCATGAGAAGCTCTTTTGGTTTTCCTAGAAGCTCATCTTTTGAAACCTAGGAAAGGAGCAACACATGACACTTGTCCAACATGCATAAAGGTTCTAGAAGGAGGTGAGTGGATGAGGCATGGAGAGAGGATTCGGCTACCTAGGGAACACGCCAACCCTCACTAACCTAGTGCCACTTGTCCCTCATGCACAAGTGTGTTTTATTTTAGACACAATGAACCTGGATGTGAAAATGGAAAAAGGGGAAAGAGAAAAATAAGGGTTTTGGAGGAAAACCCTAGTCCTACATGCCCACATGCAAAGGCCAACCACCTTGGTTGACACTTGTCATGCATGGGAAGGATTTTCGAGTTCCAAGAGGGGTCTTTGCTTGGGAATAGAAAGAGTCATAAATCTAGAAGATTTGGTTAAGGAAGAAGAAGGGGATGACGGCTTGGGTAAGGAAATCTCAAGGGACACACGACACCTACACCTAGGAAGATGAAAGATCTCTTGAAAGGATCTATGATTTTCGGCAAGCACAAGGCACCCAAACACATACTTCACTTGCCACATGGCAACCATGCACAAATGTAAGGGATTCAAGGAAGATTTAGGGTTTCAGATTTTACCTTTTTACCACAAAGTGCATTGAACCTAGACACATGAAAAGGGCAAAGATGGAAAGAGGATTTTGGTTGGGAAGGCTACACGCCACATGTGAG
Organism: Juglans regia; assembly: GCF_001411555.2. Lineage (NCBI taxonomy): Eukaryota > Viridiplantae > Streptophyta > Magnoliopsida > Fagales > Juglandaceae > Juglans > Juglans regia. The sequence goes on along the minus strand of NC_049901.1, from coordinate 28,622,746 downwards.
GGAGGCCTTTGGGTTTCCAAGGTCATCCTAGGGAAGAGTTAGAGACTCTTTCACAATAGGCCAAGTGGCATCCATGCACAAGGTGTTTGGGATTTCAAGAAGCGAGGGAGGCTTCTATATAAAGGGATAGCCGAAATGTGAGGATCCCTTTTTGGACAAATCTCCATATTTGATTTTAGCACCATTCAGCCATCACCATTGCTCTCTCTCTAGTTTTCATTTTCTCAAGTTTTCTCACCAACCAAAAACCACCCTCACTCTTCAAGCATTATTTCAAAATCACCCAGGATTTCTCCTACACCATTCGAAAAGAGAGGAAGCACACAAAGGTAAGAGTCATCTCACTATTTCTTGCCCATACATGCACAACCAATAGAGAGGGAATGTTTCAGTTTTTCCCATGGGTTCTTCACACACACACACACACTTGACCATGGGGAGGAGAATACTTTTGGTTTCAAGGTGATCTTCCACATAAGCACACACTTTCCATATTCAAAATGCTTAGGGATTTCTTTCAAGAGTGAGAATCTAAATCATCATTTGGTTAAGATGTGAGGATGAATATTTTGGGAAGGAAAGGAAGGGCACCGCCTAAACATGATTTTTGGAAGAAAAACTAGGGTTTTATTCTTTAGAAGTTTTGGATCTATGAGACAGCCTTGAAGATTAGGGTTCCTCTTGTCTTGAAGAATAACCTAAAGCACTCACTCACTCACTCATGCATGGCATAGGGTTTTGAAAGAATGGATTCTTATGACCTTGTTACTACATTTTTCAAATTTGCTTATTTTAATTGCACATTGGATTTTGTAAGTAAACTTTCAACTTACTTTGGATAGCACTTGTACATATTTTGTGAACTTGTGTGTTTTTAATTGATTGAATCTTGTTATATTGTGGTATGTATATTCGATTTCGATATGAATATGAGATGCCATGGTTTTATGATGGTTTGATGAAGTGTATTTCGAAAATGCCCTGATTAGGGTTTCGGTTTTGACATGTAAATATGCCATACATGTTTGCTTTAATCTATGAACGTGTGAAAGCATGTTAATATGTGTTGTGATGATGTAAGTTCATGATTGGAGGACTTGATTGTTTCGGCCAAGGCCATAATAAGGGAATCCGAATCTATTTTTTATATGGCTGAATGTAATTCAAGTATGTTTACATGTATTCGTCATATGATTGCATGTTCAAATGTTTTCAAGCCATATTGTGAGATGTACATTGTGAATTGGATCATATATGTTTTGGGTTGTACATGTTTGCATGAGTATGGTAAATTGTAATGTCATATGTTCATGTCAAATGCATGTAAGTCCATGTTTTCAAAAGAAAGAGTCAAAAGCATGTTTTATCACAACCCCAGGTGCTAGGACGGGAAAATTCCTTAGTGGAACTCTCTATCCACTCTGGAGTGTTTAAAGTTGAGTGGACACCCCTAGGTCGAACAAGTACAGTCGGTGGGCCTCGAATGGTTCCTTAAGGAAAGGATATCGGAGTGGGGTTGCACCTAAAGTTAGTGGGTGTCATATGGTGAAGGCGAAATTAGCGATTTGCCTTAAAAAGAATTTGTTGATGTCCTGACGTAATCACCTTGATCAAGTGGATCGTTAGTTGATACAGTAACTAGCAGGGAACACACGGTGCATAGGAGAACTGTGAGGTATCCATTCATATGAATCATGAAATTATTAAGGCATTTCAGCTCCATGTTATGTTATGTTATGTTATGATATGTTATGATATGTCATGATATGATATGATATGTTACGTTATGCCATGATATGTTACGATGTGATATGATCACAATATGAAAATGTTATGAAATGATAAGAATGGCATGATATGTGATGATATGAAAAGTATGGCATGATATGTTATGACAAGAACAAGAACCAAGCTCAAATGATATGACCAAGTGTTAAGAAGTTTATAAGACGAGAATATGTTTTATGAAAAGTCTATGTTGCGTATGTCAAAGTTTTCATGTCAAGTTCATGTCCATGCATTCATTTATCTATGGATTGCTATTATTTGTGGTTTACTTGTATATGTCTGTGATAATCTGCCGTAATGCTGATTGTTTACTTACTAAGATTTGTTGAAATCTCACCGTGGTAGTTTCCACTACCATTCTCCACCCAGAATGGTAGAAGTTGTAATAGGTTTAGATGACGAAACGCAAGAGGACCAAAGTAACCCTGACCACTAAGGAGATGCTCGAGACTACTGAGAGCTCTTCAGAGCCCTCTCTTTTGGATAGGATAGAGAATGTCGAACGAATCATCTCTGAGACCTTACAACTTATAGAAGAGACGAAGAGATTGAAGAATAGAGATAAAAACCACTTTTTGGAAAAGAGGAAGAAACCATATTAGAAAGAAAAATAAAAAGGAGAAGGGAGGAAGAAAGGACCATGGGAGTAGGAGTAGTGGAAAAGAAAAGACAATGAATTATGACTTTTGTGAAACAGTACTTTGATGGTCCCTGTGTTTTGGGGAAATGGTTTTGAAAACAATTATTTGTTTTCAAGAAAGTACAATTAAGGAAGTTTCAAACTTTTAGGACTTTACATTCGGTACCATTTTTATTTATTGCCATTGTCCTTAAGTAGTTAAAAGAATTATCCACTATGAATTACTACATACTGCTAGATTTATTGCCACCCTCGAGGGTGGCATTATACCCCAGCATATTTACTTGCTGACTATGGCTTCCTTTTTGCCTGTCAATTCACGACAGGCTGGACTTCCTTTGCCTTGCTCCCATACAGCTTCACCCCAATGTCTGGAGGATTTTGACCAGTTGTTGCGTCGTCTGGCACTGGGCATTGGAGGAGGTTAGCCCAGAATCCCAGATCTCATCGGCTAGGAATTCCTTCTAACCCATAGCATATTGAGGCCTAAGGGTAACACTTGTAGTTTCCAGTCACGTCAAGGGCAAACGATGGTCTATTTGGAGTAGCGATACAATCGAGTCAAAGATTAGACCCTGCGGTTCTTCTTTTCATCTAGTAAGGGGTGGGAGTTCCAACCCGAGCAGACTACTCAGTAGGAATACTCAATTCGCTCCATCTAGGAGTCGTCCCAAAGGATAAGAGGGTTCATCCGACACCTACTAGAGAAGAGGAGAGTCGGCTAGATATTGTCCGAGCCTGGATTGACTCGCACCTGAAAGATGTCTACTTTGAGGCCTTGTTGAATGATGCTAGCATAAGGCGATACCTAGGACCCCAGCTTACACTCATTTCAATGAATGTCGAATTCCCCTACCCCTCAAAGGCACAAAAGGCCTCCGAGCTCGCCGTTGGAGGGGAAGGGGAAAAAGCCTTGAGCGGAGGAGCCTGGGGATAGTAGTTCTAACTCCACTTCACCAACCCCATCCGGCTAACCATCCATCCCCATGGTTGTGCATCAGCTGAGATCATCTTCGGCCGCTGCTGGGGTTGCTACATCTACCTAGCCATCTCTTGCCTCCAAGGTTGCGTTGTTCGCCGCCCAGCTAAGTGGTTCCATTGTTACCGATGAGTCCCTAGGGATTCGAGTCATTTCTAAGGTGGCCAAAGCCCTAGGCACGAAGTCCCCCCTCTAGTTTCTTAGGCCATTTCTTCCCCTACCCCGCCAGGCAACACGGGGAGGGTTGAGGTCCTTATTTCAGCTGAGGAGATTTTGGCACTGCATTTCTACAGGACTCTCTCGGAATGACCCTTAAAAGAGTCTTAGATCGTTGTCCCTCCACCGACGTCAATGTTGAGATGATTTCCTCCCCCGAGGGACATGAGCGTGCAATTGGAAGCCAGGGGTCCCCATTCGCCGGGGGGTAGGTACAGGTGAGCAAGGGCGAAGACGTCTTTGACCTTGGCAAAGATAGGTTTCTATCCTTGAGTCCCCTTTTGACCATTCGCCTAAGCATGAATTTACTTCGATAGAGGGCAAGTTTCTTGTGGTGACGGTAGAAGTGGTCGAGGAAGTTCTGGTGGCTTTGCCCTAGGCTGAGGTCTTGTAGGCGTCAACAGAGGTCAATAAGGCTCCAGTGGTCTTTTCTGAGGCTGAGGCCTTGTTATCCTTCACTAACACCTTCACAGTGTCCATCGTGGTCTCGCTAGATACCGAGGTCAAGATGGTAGTAGTGGAGGTCCCCGTGAAGCTGACAACGAAGGGGGAAGCAAAGGTTGTCATCTTCTCCTAGGAGGCAGATCCTAAAATCAGGGTAAGGGAGAAGGCTATCAAGGCACCTCAGGATGGTGCAACAAGCAGTGTTGGGTCTTCGTTCAGCCCCCGCAGGAGGGGCCAGACAGTTCTCCTGCCCAGGAGGATTTCCCTTCCCTACACTTGGGGCATGTAAGGTCATCTCACGAGACAGGTGGGAGAGAAGTCCCATGAGCAGAATTCAATTTTGAGAGAGCCAGTGCCAAGTCTATCTGGGGGATGGTGAGCACACTTAACACATTATTTTTCGGGTTAAGCTTCAGCGTGTCCTTTTCTTTTACTTCTCCCATTTCATTTTCTTGTTGTTGACTTGACTAGTGTGTTTGTTAGGGGTAGAATAGTTGGCAACTCTCATCGTGGATGGCCGAACAAGGAGGAGGAGGTTGTTGAGACCCTGACTAAGGTGGAGTCCAGTCTTCGGCAAAAACAAAGAAGGATCGACCCTGACAAGTCTCTGGAAGAGAATGGCCAGCATCGCCTCGAAGCTGTGCTTTGTGTGGAGGAATGAGACACCCTGCAAGGCCTGTCAAACCCCCTGATGGAGGAGCTTGATGTGCTGAAAAAGGTTGTTTGGGAGCTTCAAGAAGAGAACTAATAGTTGAAAAGGCAATGCAACTCTGACACCCAAACGTACAATTGGCTCAATGACCAATACACATCCCTCTCCAAGTTGCTAAAGCATAAGAAGGACAGGCTTGAGTCCAAGGCCTGACAGTTGAAAGACCTAAAGGCCGAGATGGCTAAGGCTCATGCCACAATACAGACAAGGGAAGTTGCGTGTGGAGGAGTTGGAGGCCAAGTTGGGAGAGATGGAACTCCAGGTGTCCTCTCACGACTTCATCATCTAGGACTTGAGGTCAAATTTGACCCAAGGTCCAAGACACCATTGCTCGTTTGAATGATCAGTTGAAGCTGGTCAAGGCAGTCCGCAACCAAGCCTAGTCCTTTGGTTTTATCAAAGGCTTGGAGAGGATGTGGGACCATATGCTGTCTCTTACCCCAGACGTGGCCACGCTGAACCATGGTGTTGCTGTGGAAAAAGATCTAGTTCTGCACTTTATTTTTCCCCTTTTTTTCTACATTCTATTCTTTATTCTTGCTGTAATAGAAACGCTTTATATTCTGCGACATAATGGATGTTGTTCTTTCTTTATGTGTCTTTGGCCTTCTCATTTTTTCTATATTCCCTTTTCTTTCCTTAGTTTACCAAAGCACGCAATAGATTGGGAGTTAAAGCTGGGGCTCTCTTTGCTTCTTGTCTCATCGTGATCTTTTAGGGGGGAAGGTCGCTTAGTCAATTGTCTGGACCCGCCCGCTATCTCCCAACGTTGAGTTAGTGCATTGTATGTAGGCATCGCAGAATGATGCTTAAAACAAATCAGATCAATTAACATGAATAATTCAAACTATAAGTGTGAGGAAAGTCAAACCTAAGTGACCGAGGAGATCAACAGCAGAGGTCGAGCAATGCATAAGCCTGGACTCGCCTCGTTGACCCTCGTAGTTGTGAGGGAGGTTGAGAAGTGCGTTAGACTACACTCACCTCATTGACCCTCAAAGTCATTAAGAAGGTCGAGCAGTGCGTAAGACTAGATTCACCTCATTGTCGCAGCGAAGGTTGAACAATGCGTTACACTAGACTCGCTACGTTGATCCTCATAATCGTGAGGCAGATCTAGCAGTGTGTAAGACTAGAATCGCCTTGTTGTCATAGCAGAGATCGAGCAATGCATAAGACTGGGCTCACCTCATTGAGCCTTGTAGTCGTGAGGGAGGTCGAGCGGTGCGTAAGACTAGACTCGCCTTCTTGTCGCAGCAAAGGTCGAGCAGTGTGTAAGTGTTAGGGACCTTGGTCAAGTCCCTAAACACTATGTTCTCCACGCCAATATGGTTGATGTGATGACCAATCCTCCGTTCTTCTCTTGCTTGATTCTCGAACAATGGTGGTCAAGATGACCACTTGGATGGGATATGGTCAAGTGTTTAGGCTAGAATGGATGAATGGAATGGTGGGAAAGGTTGGTAAAGTGTATGATAGCAATGGGAAAAGTGGTGCACAGCAATGGGGTAGAATGAGGGTTGGCGCCACTTTGGATTAGGTTTAGGGTTTGGAAGTATGGAGATGGGCGGCTAGGGTTTGTGTTTAGGGTTTAGGAATTAGGGCAAGGCTTGGGCGGCTAGGGTTGGCCGAACAAGCTTGGGGAGTGATTGGTGGGATGTTCCTAAATTCAAGGAACTCAAATGGATTGATTTGGCCGAATGGGGTAAGTGTTTGGGTCAACTAGGGATTCCTAAATTATAGGAATCCTAGTTTGGTAAGTGGAGTGGGCGGCCAGGGTTTTTCCCAATTAGGGAAGTGTTGGCCGAAAGGGGTTTGCACACCAATGGAAAGAATGTTTCGGCCACTAGGGTTGGAAGAGTCCAACAATTTATGGAAAGTAGACTAACACTAGGTTAGTCGACTTTTATGAGTAAAATGGATTGAAGAGCCAAAAATGTTGATGAACACCAAGAACAATATGAAGATCACTCAAGAACACAACTAAGAACACTTATGCCTTGAATAATAAAAAGAACAAATAAGATAATTCAACACTTGATTCACGAGTTGCACAAGAATTGAATAAACCTCATATATTCATAAACACAACTTGGATTCATGAAGTGAACCAAGTTGCAAGAACAAGATAAATGAACTACACTTATTCAAAGAATTGCAAAGTGTAAGCCTCTCCTTGGGATCAATGTATATCACCCAAAAAGCCCAAGTGCTATGGCACCGATTTGTGATCTCTCAAACAAAAGTCTCTCCTCTTAGGAATTTGCCAAAAGATGTGAATGAAATGACTAAGGGTCCTATTTATAAGTTACAACTTGGAAACCCCCAATAGGTCCCTTGAAAGTAAATAAATAATAATTAATTACAATAAAAAACAATAAGATAAAGTCATGGACTAAACCATAGTGTGACATGCACTAGCCCATGGTGGGCTAAGTGGTTGCATGTTAATCTTCGGTTTGGTCCATGGCTAAGTGGTTCGGCATGGCCCAAGCTGGTGGCTTAGGCGTTGGCTACATGGCACGGGCTGGAGCCATGCACTGGATGGCATGCCTGGTGGCCATGCCACTGACCTGCTCTGCAAGGCACAGGCTGGAGCCGTGCGCTGGATGGCATGCCGTGGGGCGTGCCACTAGCCTCGCTGGTGTGCGGCAGGAGGGCCATGGGCACGCAGGTGTGTGGCAAGGTCAGTCTGGGCATGCGCGTGTGCGCACGGGTGGACTGGCTATGCGGCGCAGGGGCGCCCGCATGGTCTTACGGCACAAGGGTGCTCGTAGGGCCACTGGTGTGCGCACTGCGAAGCGCATGGGCGTGCGGCCCTCTAGGGCGCATGGTGCTGTGCTGTGCTGCACGCTTGCTAGCCTCGCTAGCCCGCATGTTGGGCGCCCCGTGGGTGCCATCGAGCAAGCCAAGGCATGCATGCATGCTGGGCGCCCCATGCGTGTCACCCCACGAGCCAAGGCATGATTGTGGGCTAGCTAAGGTGCATGTCCCCACCATGGCTAGAGCATGTGCGGCATCTCTAGAGGCAACTCGACGTGGGGGTCTAACAGTAAGATTAGACTTGCCTCAGTGACCCTCGTAGTTGTGAGGGAGGTCAAGTAATGCATAAGACTAGACTCACCTTGTTGTAGCAGCGAAGGTTGAGCAGTGCTTAAGATTGGGCTCACCTTGTTGTCCCTGCTGAGTTTGAGCAGTACGTAAGACTGGACACGCCTCGTTGACCCTCGTAGTAGTAATGGAGGTCAAGCTGTGCGTAAGACTGGAGTCACCTTATTATCACAGCAGAGGTCGAGTACTGCATAAGACTGAACTCATCTCGTTGACCCTCATAGTTGTGAGGGAGGTCAAGCAATGCATAAGACTGTACTCGCCTTGTTCCGCAGTGGAGTTCGAGCAGTACTTAAGACTGAGCTTGCCTCGTTGACCCTTTTAGTTCTAAGGGGGGTCGAATAGTGCGTAAGACTAGACTCGCCTTGTTGACCAATGTAGTGGTGAGGGAGGTCAAGCAATGTGTAAGACCGGACTCACCTTGTTGTCGCAGTGGAGGTCGAGCAGTGCGTAAGACTGGACTCGCCTCATTAAGCCTCGTAGTCATGAGGGAGGTCAAGCAGTGCTTAAGACTAGATTCGCCTTGTTGACCCACATAGTTGTGAGGGAGGTCAAGCAATGCATAAGACTAGACTCACCTCATTCAACCTCCTAGCCATGAGGGAGGTCGAGCAGTGCAAAATATAGGACTCCCCTTGTTGTCGCAGCGGATGTCGAGCAGTGCGTAAGATAGGACTCATCTCGTTGGCCCTCGTAGTTGTGAGGGAGGTATTGGAGACAACCACAATTTCATTCATCATTTATATATATTATTTAGATGAAACATAGCTTATACTTTTAACAAAAGAATTTCTGCAAATGTTCGGCGTTCCATGGGTGCGATAGGTCTTTTCCCTACGAATCTTTGAGCCGATAGGAGCCTGGGCAGTTGTTGGTAGTGACCACGTAAGGACTCTCCCATCTCGACCCTAGCTTCCCTTTGTCTTGAGTAGTCTTCCATGTTTGTCTCAACCCCAGGTCTCCCACTTTAAAGGATCTTTGTCGGACTCGCTGGTTGAAGCAATGTTCGGTTCTCCTTTTGTTGACCGTCTGTAACGCCCGTCCTTGTGATGAGACTTTTTATAAAATATTTTTTTTATTTAAAGGACGATGGGAATTATCGTCCGATTTAAAATTTTTCACTTACATACCCAGGGTGCGAGACTCCACGTTTATAAATTAAAATGTGTTTTGACAATAAAAGAGGCTTATAGCGGAAAACATTAATTTTTACAATAAAAAGCCTCTCGTACGTTTAAAACTCGTGCCTAGACTTCCGTGCTCTTCCCCATAGGCCGTGTCCGTCCTGATCACACAGTTCCTGTGGGGGGAGGGACATGCATAAAAACTAAAATGAGTCAAAAATTCGTAAGCATTACTCCATACAATTAAAATATAACAATATAGGTTTTCATTCATGCATTCATCATTCGTACATACTATTACATGCATGCATACGTGTCATATGTGCGTTCATTTGAAAATGTCACTGGACGAGGTTTTTCCCTTTTAAGCATGGACTTTCCTTTCGTAAAACATTTTTCCCGTCAATGCCTGCATTTCTTCAAGAGTTCGTACATGCTTACGTGCATATGCGCGTTCTTTTGAAAACTTCACTGGACGGGGTTTTTCCTTTCAAAAGGCTTTCCTTTCTTTAAAACATGTCCCCCGTCAGTGCCTTCATTTCTTAAAGGTTCGTGCATTCGTGCGTTCGTACATGCATACATACATCCATTTGTTCTTATCACTTTCGTAGGCCAGTACACACTGTTATGCCCCGTGTGTTGGGGTTAGATGTCTTCCTTTGGACTCGGATTCCGCCCGCGGCCATGGGGTTGGGAATCCCTTTCATAGGGGGTAGCACTGGGTGCACTTCCAGTACTACTTACCTGGCATTGCAATCTGCCCATTCATTGGTACCCTTTTTCATTCATTAATGTGGTCGTTACGTATCTTCATACATTTCATGCTTTCATTTCTTTCTTTCTTGCTTTTCATTCGTTCATTCATGTCAGCTCTAGCGAGCTGAAGCTTTCGTTCAATTCTTTCTTTCATTTAACAGTCCTTTCTTTTCATGAGAAAAACATCGTTTGGGGTGTAAGCCCGAAAATGGTCTTTTCCTTTTTCAGTTCATTTTAGTTCTATCCTTTCTTTAACAGTTCGTTTATGAAAACGTCATTTAAGAACATACATGGGCTTAAACCTCAGCTTTCATGGCATCCATAAGCGTCACCTTAGACGTCGTCAATCATGGCATCCACAAGCATCACCTCATGGCGCACATGAAAGCGTCGGTTCGTAGGATCCATAAAAGCATCCGTTGTCATGTCTTTCATGCATTGTCATCAGTTTATGGATTTTCTTAGAAAATACATATAATAGATACAGCATATATTCATCCATTCACATGCGTACAATTAATACTTTGGTTACGTAAACAGGGGCTGCCAAGGAGGGGCCGTACATACTTATACCTTTAAACACTTAGTATTTTCTTTCTTAAAGCGTCTTTCGTTTCTTTTCGTAAGCATCTTAAAGGAAAAGCGTTTCTTGTATCTTGGAAAACTCTAGAAGAGTATGAACGTAATACTTACCTGGACACCATGCTACTTGCATGTCATGCAGTCCATTCATGTGCTTGTCAAATGGCAACGTACATGCATACACATACATTAGCATCATTCTCTATCTAATACATAAGCAACTTAACTAGAAATAGAGCTACACATCACTTAGAACACTCTCCTTCTATCCCGTGCACTTACGTGCCCTTTACTATACTAAACCCTTCGAGGACCACTTACGGTCACCACATCTTCAAACTCAAAGTCTTACCTCGAGTGCTCATCCACTAAAGTGAACCCATGATTCACCTTAGGATTAAGACACTAAGACATTCTTCTTACTCTTCTTATTGAACTCATCTCGATGCATGACTCAGACCGACTAAGTCACGCATCCCAATCCTAGACAATACATCAGTCACTATTTGCATGCACCTTAGCCCATACAAATCCTCATTCTCATCCATACAAGCCACACGGCTCTAAGCCAACTCTGAGGCTTGAGCACCATGCAACTATGCTTATGACAGATTACCCATTACATATGGTGAATCCGTCCGACACATATGTCTACCCAGATTACACATGTACCTTACCCCTTCATCACCTAAGATCAACATATGACACGTTGATCACCTGCTTGTATAAACAAGCACCATACTCCGATATCAACCTTCTTTTAACCCGGCTAGCATGACTCTTCATGCTACCCGTCCCTTTTGACAGTTCATCCCAACACTTAACACGACAAGACTCCATTTACAACTTCGCCTTATGTCACGTCACATAGCCCGAGATTGCTCCAAAGCTACACTGTGACCTTGTCGCGTTACCCAACATTCTGCTACATCAACTCCTAACTCATCACGAGTACGGTTCCTCATGTACTCCCGTCACATCGTGACATCTCGTCACGTTCCCATTACGCCATTCCTACACTCTAACATTTCACTCGTCATAAGCATGACTGCCAATAACCACGTCACTTCGTGACGTTGCCCAGTCATGCCTCCGCTGCGTACTCTTACACTTGTTCTGCTACTTCATCCATCGCAAGCACGATTGTCAATAGTCATGTCACTTGGTGACATTCCTCGGTCATGCTTCCGCTGCGCACTCTTACACTTGGTCTGCTACTTCACGCATACTCTTAGCCATAAGTCCATCACGGTGATACTTGTCACCTCAGACTACAGGCTATGCCATAACTACTTCGGGACACAGTTCCACAGTTCCTGACACTAGCCATCATGTTCCATGCCCATCAATCACTTAACTATCCTTATCTCTACAACACGTCATACGGAGTGTCGCTGCTACGTGGAGTACACTCCACGTATACTACCTTCACATATGCCATATCACCACTATGGCATACCCACCATATGGTGCATCACTATCTTACATGGAGTACACTCCTTGTATACTCCCTTCATACACACTATGGCACATCACCATTATGGCATAGCCGCCATATGGTGCATCACTCCACCACATGGAGTACACTCCTAGTGTACTCCCTTCACATACGCCACATTACCACTATGGCGTACCTGCCATATGGAGCATCGCTCCACCACATGGAGTACACTCCACGTGTACTCCCTTTTCACGCACTACTCCACATCACCATTATGGCATATCCGCCATATGGTGCATCACTCCACTCTATAGAATACACTCCTCGTGTACTCCCTTCACATACACACTACGCCACATTACCATTATGGCATACCCGCCATATGGTGCATCACTCCACCACATGGAGTACACTCCACGTGTACTCCCTTCATACATACCACGCCACATCACCATTATGGCACATCCGCCACATGGTGCATCACTCTGCCATATGGAGCACACTCCACGTGTACTCCCTTCATACATACCACGCCACATCACCATTATGGCACATTTGCCACATGGTACATCACTTCGCCATACGGAGTACATCCATATACTCCCTTCATATACCATACCCCACACAAAGTATACTCAGCGTGTACTCTTCCCGTTCCACATGCCACATCACCATTATGGCATATCCGCCACATGGTGCATTACTACACCATACGGAGTACATTCTACATGTACTCCCTTCATACACACTATGCCACACAGAGCACACTTAGCGTGTATTCGTCCCATTCCACATATACCACGCCACCATTACAATACAGTCCACAATACTACACAGCGCACTTCCCAATTACACCCAACACTTCACAGCACACTACATGGCACAATACATCTCCATCCAACACATATATGCCCAACACCTCACATACGCATCATATCACTTCACATCACCATACTACACAGATATGCCCAACATTTCATCACATAGCACCACATCACAATACCACAACTCCACAAATACCAACAGCACAGTCCACAACCTAGTCAACTAATCAATATATAGCATAATTAACGAGGGATAGACGGTTATACCATAGATGGGATAACCCATGCGTTGCCCGTTGATCGTCATGGCTGATGATGTCGAAAGTGTCGTACGTGGTGGCTAACCCACGTACGTTAACTATTTAGGCATTTGGATAGCTAGGTGTGGTCTTGGAAGGGCTCGTGGTGGCCTTGTGATGATGGCAAAGAGCGTAACACGGCAGATCTAGCTGTGTACAGTGGCGGTCAACCACGCACAATGGTTGTCCATCACATGCAGTGACTACCCACCACTCAAAGTGGTGGTTAGGACCTAGGGTTGGGCTGAGAGGTTGCTAGTGGAGCTCATGGTGGCACTGGGGTGGCACCACGGTGGCTCACGGCAGAGGAGGGAGGAATGGCCTTGTAAGGGGGAGGGAAACCCGTGAGAGAGTGAGGGAGAGTGTGCGTGCGTGGGTGGCAGATCGGGGCCGTAGATGGTCGAGATGACTTGGTGGTGGCTTGAGGAGGCTGAAGGTGGCGGTCATCTGCCGCGGGTGGCGGTGCACGGTGGTGGAGGGTGTAACACCCGTGCATGGAGAAGGGGAAGCCCATGCGTGGAGGAGGGGCTTCTGGCCATGGGTCACGTGGAGGAGGAAAGGGGAGGAAAGGGGAGGTCCATGGTAGTGCTTGGTGGCCATGAGTACCGCATACGGCAATGCTAGAGGCAGCGCACGGTGAAGTCGTGCGTGGGTCTCTTGTGCATGCGACGGGGAAGGTGGCTGCATTGGAGGGCCTAAGATCCTTGGAGGGTGATGGCCGGTGGGGGGAGAAGCTACTGTGGAGGTGGTGGCTGGAGGATGGCGCATGGCGGCGCAGTAAGCACTAAGCCCGTTCGGGCTGTGCATGGCTAGCGGAGAGAGAGAGGGAGCGTGGGAGAGAGAGACCGGCATGGGAGGACTCACGGGGGTGAGGTGGAGCTGGTGGTGTCGATGGTGATAGCTGGCGATGCACGGTGGCGCCGGGCTGAGGCATGGAGCTTCGGGCTAGGGGAGAGGCTGCATACTACATACACTTGAGGGAGAGGGAGGAGAGAGAGGGCTACGGGGAAATGAGGGAGAAAGAGAGGGGGGGTCTGGGTTTTTAACCCAGTCCCTTCGTCTAGGGATCCATTTAACGATCTAACGATAGATCTCAAACAATGATTTGAAAATGCGTAAAACATTAACTTAATTAAAAGTGCTTAGACGAATTAAGGTAGAATATTATTTTAAACTAACTTTAGTTTATAAAATAATATTCATTCATCATTAATAAAATGATGAAGTCTCACTTAACATATTAAAGAGAATAAAACCATTTGATTAATAAAATCTTTCAACATAATTTAAATCTCATAATATCTTAAATAATTGAAATCATTTTAGTAATAATATTAAAATGATTTCCGACGATTATAACATTTTTGGAGCTCTTCAAGAATATTATGATTGTCGTATTTAAGATCAATCTTAATTCAATAACACTGATAATACTCCTTATAAATATTTCTAGTATATTTAAAACACTGGGCATGCCCTAGAAGTCACAAGATTTCTTTCGAAACACACCATCATGGTTCGGCATGCATGGCGAGTCTCGTAGTCGCTAGATAGAAGGGGCAGACAATTTACAACATCTCTGCCCTCAGGATTTGCTTACGTCATAAAAAAGGAATGTATGTCAGAAAGAGAAGCGTACGTAAGAAGGAAGGAGCAGGGTATCACACCATCGTCCTTACCACAACCTCTAATCTTCTTTCTTCCAACAGGTGGAGCTCTTCTTCTAGCTTCTCATCGTTGGAACCTTGCTCGAAGTGTCGGATCCTGTAAGTGGGCATTCTAACTTCGACGAGTGCCACTACTTCATGTCTGTTGGTGAGAGTGAAGAGAGTTTCTCCTGTCGGAGTCCTGACTGAGGTCCAGTAGGCCCACAGCACCCCAAGAAGTTCTTTTACCCAGGCACCATTTTTGCCATTGAGTCTCTTTTTAACGATTCCAAGCAGTTTCTTGTTAGTCGCCTTAACTTGTTTGTTAGTTAGTTGGTGTCCCGAGGATGAATACTTGAATTTGATTCCCAAGTCTCTACACTAGTCACGGTATCAAGTCAAATTGTCTCTTGTTGTCTGATATGGTAAAGCGAGGGATGTTGAGCACACAACCACCTTCCATAGGAACCAGTGATGTTACTCGTCGTTAACGTTGCTAGGGCTTTAGCTTCAACCCACTTAGTGAAGTAGTCTACAACCACCACTACGAACTTTACCCCATTTTTCCTAGACGAAAGGGGCCAACAAAGTCAACACCCCATTGTACGAAGGGCCACAATAACGTAATTGATGCCAGTTCCTTCGACAAGCAGTGAGGTATCGGGGATAATTCTTGGCACTTCTGACATTTTTGGACTAAATCTTTCGCGTCTCTAAGGGCGTGTGGCCAGTAGTATACCGCCCTCAATACCTTGCTCGCCAATTCCTTTCCTCCAAAATGTGCTTCCTCAAGTGAGACACATCTTAGTAGGGGCATGGAGTAACCTCGCTTGTACAAGACTCCATCAATTAGGGTGAAGCACGCTACCCTGTTCTTGATCTTCTTTGCTTCCCACTTGTCATCAGGTAATTCATTTTCATTCTAGTACTTGATTATGTCCACAGCCCATTTTGGAGCTCTCGGCCTTACTTCTGAGATTTCGACCCCTATTGCAGGCATTTCCACCGTCCTCACCACTATTTACTCTGACAAGGGGGAGTCCTATGGTCCAGACGTAGCTCGGGCCAACCTGTTAGCTTTTCGATTCTCAGCTCTTGTATTTGTTGGATCTGGAAGTATCGAAAGCGGCTACACTTATCCCCTACCAACATCAAGTACCACTTCAACTTTTCGCTCTTCATGGTAAAATCCCCCCGAACCTGGCTGAAGACCACCTGGGAGTTAGCTTTTACTTTTATTTTGTCAGCACCCAGTGCCTCGGTGATAGCTAAGCAAGTCAATAGCGCTTTGTATTGTACTTCATTGTTGGTAGTTTTGAATGGCAATCTAATGGCGTAGTCGTGCTCTTCTCCAGGGTCGGTGATGATATGCACTCCCACTCCCCCTCCAACCCGTCAAGATGAACCATCAACGAACATCTGTCAGGGCTTCCTTGGGGGCACATCTCGAATCTCTTCTAAGAAGCTAGTGAACTCTATGACGAAGTCCGCCAATACTTGCCCTTTAACAGTGTTTCTGGGGACGTACCCAATCTCAAACTCACTCAGCTCTACTGCATAATTCATTAACCGACCTGAAACATCTGGTCGCTGCAGAATCTTCTTCAAGTAGGCCTTAGTCAAGACCCATATTAGGTGTGCCTGGAAGTACGATCTGAGCCAACGGGCATTCATTATAAGAGCAAAGGTAAGTTGGTCCATGTGGGGGTATCTCGCTTCATCTGGTATACACACCACGACTAGTGTAGTATAATGGTTTCTGGGATTCCTTCAAGTCACTCACTAAAGCCGCAGAGACTGCGTATATGGAAACAAACAAATATAGGCTTAAGACTTCTCCCGGTTCAGCTTACTGAGTAGTAGAGGACTCGTAAGGTACTACTTGAGGCTCTCAAAGGCCTGGTCGCACTCGCCTTCTATAGCACCTTAAAAAATGGCAGGCAGTTGTCCATTAACCTAGATACAAATGGATTGAGGGCCACTACCCAGCTGGAGAGTCTTTGTACATCATTGATGCTTCAAGGTGGGGCCATTCTGAGTATGACCTCTACCTTCTCTAGGTTGGCCTCTATCCCTTGCTTAAAAACCATGAAACCCAAGAACATCCCAGGCTCTACGCCAAACAAGCACTTGGCTAGGTTAAGCTTCATCTAGTATCTCCTTAGTACTGCGAAGTCCTTTCTTAGGATGGCTAAATGTTGTTCAAGGGTCCTGCACTTCACAAGTAGATCATCCACATAAACCTCCATGTTCTGCCCTATCTATTTTTTGAACTGGCGATTGACTGTCTATGACGACCCGGACTTACCAACTCCTCACCTATTATTTTCAATATTTTGGCCTTAGACCAGTTAGAAATTGGCCCTATAGGATTAATGAGATGAGTACTTAGTGAAGGACACAGACCCCATCTCATCCCTAGTACATTAGGCACCCAAGCCTACAACAGAGGCCTAAAGGACCAAGTGGCATTCGGCCACTAGAAGCCCTATGGTTTCAAAACCCTAGTAGGGTTTTGAGGATGGAGGGAGGAGCCAAGAAGGAGGTAGTGACCTTTAGATTCCCTAAGCTCAATCATTTGTAACCTAGGGAAGGGAATCTCGGTTTGGCCATGTCTTGCCACTTGGAAACCATGCAAGGAAGCTTCTAGAGGAAGCAAGAGTGATGAAAGGAAGACAAGGGCTCGGGGACAATTAGGGCACATGCCCATCTCCCTCACCAACATGCCACATGGCCAATATGCAAGCTTGCCTTTAAGGTTCAATGAATCTAGACTTGAAGTTGGAAGAAGGGAAGAGAGAGAGAGTAGGGTTTCGGTTTCCTGAGATCCACATGCCACCCACTAAGCATTTATACATGGAGAATTGAAAGAGGCACATGGAGAATTGAAAGAGGCGCATGGGGAATGGAAAGAGGCGCATGGGGTGAACAAAAAAAAAAATCTGAAGAGACAAGCCTTTAGGGTTTCGGTTAAAGGGTTACATGCCTACCATGAAGATCCAATTCCCATTTTTGCCACTTGTCTTCCATGCACATAGTATGGGAGTTTCTAGGAGAAGACCATCATGAGGAAGATGAAGAGAGGCTTAGGGAAAAGGCACACGCATTTCTCAAGGCTTCTAGAAGAATCTTTGTGGAAAGAGGACAAGAGAAAAGGGTGGCTAGGGCAAACACACACACACACACTTATGCCAAATGGCAACCATGCACACGCCTTGGAACAAGGCTCTAGCATTGAGGAGACACATTAGGGTTTCGACCATAAAGACCTACACATCCTTGAAGGTTCATTGAATATAGACCACATGAGGAACACACTAAGGGGCATTTAGGGTTTCGGATTAGGGCAAGGGCACACCACTTGTCATGCATGGTAGAGGGTATTTTGGATTTCCCTAAGAAATGCAATGATGAAGAGGGAAAGAGGGAAGTTTCGGCCAAGGGAGTAAGGGCATGCCACATGGTGCCCATGCACTTAGACTCTTAGGTTTCCAATGTCAGAAATAGTGATAGGAGAGAGAGTGTGTGTGGAGAAATGAAGGAGTATATATGGGGTTCTTTAAGGGGCCGGTGCCTTACAGCCCTAAACGAGTCACCCAAAGGTCATTTTGCCATTTTCAAAACTTCTCACCTTCCTCCTCCTTTCTCAAGCATGTCCACCTTAGGGAAAAAGCAAGTCATCCTCCTCTTACATTCTCTCCATCCAAACACCCTCACACGCACCATACCTTTTCCTCCATCCAAGCACACTCTATGCATAGTTGAGAAGAAAAGCAAGGAACCTCACGTTAGAAGAAAACCGTGTGGTAAGAACCCCTAAGTCTCTACTACAATCACTTCTCTTAAGCACACATGTTCACAATGGTTCCCATGGTCGAAAAAGGGCTCAGTTTGAGTGAGAAGGACACCACCATACCCGATTCATGAGGGAAGCACAAGGGTGTTTGGGTTCCATCTTGATGAGTTTTTGTCAAAACACGAGGAACTAGGGTTTCCTTCATGAGAAACCAAACCTCCACTAGCCAAGCACAAGAAGGAAAGAAACCTTTGAGTGGTTGGGGGTCACAGCCACCACTAGGGTTTCAAAGTGAGGATTTCTTTCTAATGAGGTTTCGGCCATGGGGTTGATGATCACATGCACGGTATGCACACCACACACATGCCATGAACACTAGCAAGCCACAAAGACCGAGTCATTGTCAATGATCATGAGCATCTCTTGGACTAGGGAAACCCTTTAAGGCCCGAGGACATGAAAAGTCACAGCAAGTAAGGAAATTAACCCTAGAACCGAATGGCGTAAACCCTAGCACGACACACACACCTTCTCCAATTAGGGTTTCATTTTCAGCTTGCTTCATCATTGGAATTTCATACTTCATATATTTGTAAGTTAGCTTCTAACTTACCTTTGGATAACATACTTATGTGGCATGAAAAATTTTCATGTTATCAATAAATAATATTGGATTATGGAGTTGTTGCTTGTCGTATGCTATGTATTCAGCCTTGTTCATATTTGCCATGATGTTGCTTGTCACATTCTATGTTTTCAGCCTTTTACATACTTTCAATGATGTTGCTTGTTGATGTAAATGCCATGTTTGATTCCGAGTGATATTACATGCTTGGTTTATGCTTTAGCATGTTGTTTTATAAACACGAGTATGTTGCATGTTCTAATTTTTTTCAAACCATAAATGTGGTGCACTTTGATATAAGACATGAGTTCATGACTTTGTTGCATAAGAGTCACACGATTTCATGATATACATGTTCGGGTCATGCACAAAAGGAAAACATGCTTTTGTCACAACTACATGTCACATGCATTTCGGGTTGTGTATTTTTGAAAATGAGAGAAAACAATTTTTGTCACGACCCCAAATGCTAGGATAAGGGAATATCCTAGTGGAACTTATCTATCCACTCTGAAGTGCTTAAATTGGAAGTGATAACCCCTGAATTGGCGAATGACAGTCAACGGACTTCGAATGAGTCCTTTTTTAAGGATTTCGGAGTAAAGTATCACCTACTGCTAGTGGATGCACCACATTGAAAACAATGAAGGCGAATTATGAATTGCCATGTTATATGAACTCTGACATACTCACACACAGTCAAGAGGGCCAGCTATATGATGCAGTAACTAGCAAGGAGACCACGGTGCATAGGGAAGTCGTGAGGTGTCCACCCACATTGAATATGGTTTATATGGATAAGAACAAGTAATATGATTGAAAATGGTATCTTTACATGACTATTTTTGTTTTCGTTACAAGAATACTTGGTTATGTTTTCAAAAAGAATACAAGAGTTAGAAAATTTTGTGGGTCAAGCTCATGTCCATGCATGTCATACTCATGGTTTGCCTCTGCATGCTTATGTTATCTTCTTGTATGTTTTTGGTTAACTTGCTGAGATTTCTCGAAATCTCACTGTAGTAGTTTCCATTATCATTCCCTCCCGGAATGGTAGAATTTGTGATAGGATTCAAAAACTTTGCTTAAAGATGGATGAGTTTCCTGACCTCATCGAGGATGAGTTCACCCTTGAGGCCCGATTCTATTTTGTTATTTCTTGTCTAAAGACCACTTTTCGATTCCTTAGGAAAATCCAGGATATTCTAAATGAGAGTGCTTTGAAACACTTTCTTAGGGTGAAATGGTAGAGGTGAAAAGCCTTGGATCTTACTAAAAACCAATCTAGAAAAGCCTTGGATCTCACTAAGTTGGGCCCAATAGTCTAATATCCACTAAGTTGGGCCTAATGTCTTGTATCCTTTATGTAGGGCCTAAATTCTTACATCTCCTAAGTTGGGCCTAAGGCTTTTAATATCTATCCTTAGCCCATCTCATCTTAGTAAACTAAGGCCCTTAATAAACCACTCTTGGACTCTTCTAAATCCATCCAAGTTTTTACCTAATTGCCTACCCCATCAATATGCCATATGTCATTCTCCATTGGCCTCTTGGCATTTATCCTCCAAATTAATAAAGCTTTAATAATTCTAACTTATCCAAAGGTGAAAACTCTTAAGCCAATTCAAGCTCTAAAATTTTCCTTCCTCCAAAAATCACAACCTACACTAGCTAGGACTATAGCTGCTAAGGCCAAGTCCTAAGGTATTTTTAAGCCGCCTGGTGCCTTCTCTTTCTATTGGCCATGAACTATGTCATGAAGAGGTGAGCCAGGTACTCAAAGCTGTAGATTGAGTTTGGCGCCAAGGACGCGAACCATGCTTGTGCTGCACCCTTCAGGATCAAAGGGAAGGCCCTGCAAGCAATCTCCCAGGGGAACCGGTGTAGGGTCATATGGTCCTTAAAAGTGTCCAAGTGCTCAAAAAGATCCTTGGATCCGTCATATAGGTCTATCTAGGGGACCGTGAACTTCGATGGTAGTGGCATGGCCATCAATTCTACACCGTAGGGCAGGTTTGTGCTGGTGAGCATCTAGTCTATTGAGGAAAGACTCCCACCCTCTTAGCCATCTCCTCGTACTTTCCCATCAAGTCACGTAATTCATGTTGCTTCTTCTTCCTCTTCTCTTCAATATCGACATTCGTCCCTCCTACTCCTCGCAACTCATCCTGTCTATTGTAACTGAGCTCAGTGTCTTCAGGTAGCTTAGTAATGCCTACCAGTAAAGCTTCATTCTCATTCTAAAATGTTTCTACATGTACAGTTAGCATCTTCACCAGTTGTTCCATCTCTGTAAAACGTGCTTCCATGTCTTCTGATAAGGTTTTTGGTCCTCGGGTTGTCACCGACATACGAAGGACATGTTACATCTATACGAATCCTACAGACGGTGCCACTATTAACATCATGTTTCGTTCGCTTGGACAAGCAACTGGCAACACGGGTCAAGGTCTTCCTCCCTGTAGACACAAAAAAAGGAGGTGGCTTGGTGGTGGTTCGAGGAACCTTCGATGCCAAAGTCAGTATATCGTCTTAGGGAATTGTGGAAGAATAGTCGAGTTCAGAGATAATTTTTTATACCTAGGTGCGATTTTTATACAAGGTTTCTAAGGGACATTTTGTACCTCGTTTCAGGGGATTCACATTACCCCCCATAATAGCTCCAATCAAGGCCTTTAATGTTGCATGGGGTCTGAGGTGGTGCCATTCATACAAAGTGGCTCCCCAGGTGGTGCCTTGGCGGTGGATAGTCGGTGCTACCACTTTTCATGCCCATTGTCAGAAAATGAAGGGTTGTCCATGCTTCTCATCCACTTGCCAGCTTAGATCGTTTAATGCTAGGTGTCACAGGCTGATGTCAAGGTCGGCATGTCCTGTCTATCCCCCTCAGTCCGATTTCCCACACGATGCACCTTCCTTTAGTTGGCATAATTCGTGGGTCGAACTCCTTTTGCATTCCTAGGGCCACAGGAGGATAAAGCCTAGATCGGGATGGGCCTTAATGTCTTGCACACACCCAACCCATGGGCTGGGGGGAAATACCCCTTCCATAATGTATGTGTTAATTCACTTTAGATTCTTAAGCATGTATAGTTTCATTTATGGAGTTGTTTATACTAGGTGCACAAAAAATACAAAAAGTACATTTTAAGAATGTCAGTTAACACTGTCTCTACTTTTTTAAAACTCTCTGCACGAGAGAGACTGGCATTACATTGTGATCTGCCACTACTTTTATGTTAAAGCATCATAACACGGGACATACCATACATGCTGCACTCGTGGTCCAATTTGGGTAATGACTTCTAAAGAGAGAGAAAGGATAGATTGCATTTGCTTCTGACGCGTAAAAGCTTTTGAATTTGAATACTGTTACGTCTATAAAAAAAATTACATAAATTAATTTTATAAATTGATATGAATTCATCTGATCTATTAAATCTACTTTACGATAAAAATAACTTTACAATCAAATTAATCATATCAAATTACATCAATTTATGAAATTATTTTTATATAATCCTTTTCAATTAGAATATTATCCTTTAAATTTTAATGACTACTCCAAATTCAACGAGCCTTTTCTTCTTTCAATCAAAATATTCTTAAATGTTTTCTTGGTTAACAGTTATGTGTGCGTTCGTGAACATGTTGCTTCTTTAAAGTTTTTGCAGCTTTGTGTGTATTAAATTAAAGTTTTTGTTTTAGATAATAATAGGCTTGTTATTTTTTATTTATTTTTTTTTTACTTAATAATTACAAAAATTACTATTAGTAAAGTTATATATTTATTTAATTTCTTTATAATAATTAAGGATGTTAAAAAGTTATTTAAAACAAATTAATAAAAAAATAAAAATTTTAAATATATTATAAAATAATAATAATAAATAAACCTATCATTATCTTTATTATAAACTGTTGCTAGGGGCGTTGGACCTGCACCAAAAACCATATCTTTAAGGCTGTAAATGAACCAGTCTGATCGATAACCCACTCGGTACTCGCTCAGTTAAACTCGAATCGAACTCGACTCGTGAAAAAGAAAGCTCGATCGTGAAAGCAGAGACCCGCTCGAATTATAAATGACACATACCCGACAAAACTTGACTCGACTCGGTTAAGGCTCGCTCATTTATGCTCGAGTCAACTCGTTAGCTCGACTCAATTAAAACTCATTCATATATTGATAAATATATATATATACATACCTATGTATATATATACACACACATATATATGTAATAACTAATAATATAAGCATACCACTTTTATAATTAAATATATAATATGTAATCTAATTATTTATGTCTATATAGCGAATATACTTCATAAGTATATTTTATAATTTGTATAATAATTAGTTGATAAAATTTAATAATTTCATATACTAGTATGTGGAAACCATATATGAAATAGATATATGCTATCATATCAATTATATGTATTAATAATATATATAGGCATATAATATATTTTTGTTTTGGATAAGTATTAACTAGTTGGATATTAATTATTTATAAATTTTTTAAAATTTTATAATTCAATAGATGTTCTACTAGTTAGTTGTATAAATTCAATATTAGATTTTTTTATTTTATTAATTATTAAATCTTATCCAAAAAATAAAAAAATAAACAGTTCGAACTAGAGCTCGAGCTCGGCTCGGCTCGACTCGAACTCGTTGGTGGGACGAGCTCGAGCTCAAGTTGAGAGTTTAGTTTATCAAGTCAAGCTCGAACAAAGAATAAAAACAAAAATCTCAAGCTCGAGTTCGAGTATTTTGAGTCAAGCCGAGCTCGACAAGCCAAAGACCGGTTCGGCTCGGCTTGATTACAACCCTACATATCTTCTGTCCAAGACAGCACATTTTACAAAGTAGTGGAAAGTAATCGACAGATTAATATATACGATTGTGTCAGCAGCAGTCATAGCATCGTGGAGTTCAAAACCAATAGAAGTTACAGAATAATTCATCAGAAATGCTAAATCACCCGAAGATTTATGTCAATATTGTTTTACTTATTGATTAAAAAAATATTTTATAATAATGTTGTAAATTTTTTTTAACAAAAATATTTAAGAATATGAAAAAAATAATCAAAATAAATAATTTTTCTTTTTTTTCTTTATCAAGACCAACTCTTGCTACATCCGAGCAATGCTCTTCTGGGTCAGCAGTCGCATCGAGCTATCCTAAAAGTACATCACTAGCAGAGCCTAATTCGGCCTTGTTTGGACTGAAAACTCACCTCAACTCATCTCATCTTATCACATCATTACAATTTTCTCAAATTTTCTCATAAAATATAATAAACAATTCAACTTTTTCAAATTTTAAAATAATACTAATATTAAAAAAATAATATTTTAACAATATTTTATTCTACTATTCATAAATCATTTCAACTTATTTTGAATCCAAACGGGATAGTAATTTGACTCATGTGGTTCTTGGGACAAGGCATCTAAGATAAGAGACTTGGCAACGTAGCTACTAACATTTCCCTTTTATTCTCTCTTATTGACAGGTCCTATCTTCCATTCTTTCGAGGCAAATAGGTTGTTTCGACAGCTTAATTAAGAGTTTTTGTGATACTTCTTCGAGGGTTTGGCTCTGTCCAATTGTACAAGCATTGAAGTTCAGTTGACCATGTTATACTTGAGTTGATTTGGGGGCTTGGTTTATGTGTTTTGTAACTGGCTGATTTTGTTTCTTCCTGGGATCGATGTCTGATCAACGGTTTTGAAAGGATTTGATTTCGCCACACACAACATAGTCTATGCTCTTGTATTATATAAAATAAAATGTACAATCATTACATTAAACACTAAGATTACAATACTGAAACCTATACATTAATCTTGCTAACAGCCCAAAACTACACCTAATCTTGATATACGATTTACAGCTGTCATGACTTTCCTTGTATATATGATTGTGCTGAGTTAGTTGACTGTAGAGTTCTAGTTGTATCCTTAATAAACCCCCCTCCTCTAGAAAGCTAACTAGGGCAGGGTACACAATGAGCTTGGAGCGGAAGAAGGTAAATTGGGATCGAGAGAGGCTTTTGGTAAAAACATCTACAAGCTAGAGATTTGAGGGATTGAAGGAGACATGGGGGCGTTCAGCAGCCACTTGTTCACGAACAAATTGATAATCAAGGGCAATATGTTTTGAGCAAGCTTGAGTGATAGGATTGGAGGACATGAAGATGGCACTTTGATTAGCACAGAGAAGTGTGGTAGGAGATGGAGGATGAATCTTGAGTTTTAAAAACAAATTGAGCAACCAAGTAATTTCTGTAGCAATTTGAGCAAGAGCTCTATACTCAAACTCGACACTAGATCTGGATACTATGGGCTGTTCTTTTTGCACTCCAGGAAATCAAATTTGAGACAAAAAATATGGCGTAACCCAAAGGTTATCGACGAGTGTTAGGGCTCCTTCCCAATCTGCATCTGAGTATGCCAAGAGTGAAATTGAACGTTGTGAAGAGAGGTTGAAACCAAAGGTTATTGTGCCTTTGACATATCTGAGGATTCTTTTGACAACTCTATAGTGGTCATCAGTTAGAGCATGCATGAACTGGCAACCTGTATTGACAACATAAGAGAGATCGAGTCTTGTGACGGTGAGATATTGAAGAGCACCAACCAAGGGCCGATATAGGGTAGGATTAGAAAATGTTGACCCTGTACTGGTAAGCTTCTGACCAACAACCATTGGAGTAGAAACTGGTTTGCAATCTACCATGTCTGCACATTGAAGAATATCATAAGTATATTTAGTTTGAGAGAGAAAAAGGCCATAAGAAAAAGATTGGACTTCAATGCCTAGAAAATAATGGAGTATGCTGAGATCCTTCATGGAAAAAGCATGACGGAGTTGACTGATTAAAGTGTCAAGAAGCTTGTTGTTGTTGCTGGTGACTATAATATCATCTACATATAGAAGTAGATAAATAATGCCTGCTGGATGGTGATAAACAAAAAGTGAAGAGTCAGCTCGACTGCATTTACAACCAAAACTGATTAGAAAGCTACTGCACTTCTGAAACCAAGCACGTAGGGCTTGTTTTAATCGAAAAAGAGTCTTGTGGAGGCGACAGACATGAGAAGAAAGTTGAGGGTTGATATAACCAGGGTGTTGCTCCATGTATACTTCTCCAAAGAGTGAGCCATGGAGGAAGGCACTCTTAACATCGAGTTGTCTTAGGGGCCAATAAAATGATGCAGCAAGAGATAAGACAATGCGTACAGTTGAAGCTTTGACTAAGGGGTTGAAAGTTTCATGAAAATCCTAGCCATATAATTGTGTATAACCTTTGGTAACTAAGCGAGATTTGTAATGCTCGATGGTGCCATCAGAATGAAGCTTAGTGAGAAAGACCCATCGACAACCAACTACATTCTTATTGGAAGGTCGAGGTACCAATGTCCAAGTTTGGTTCTGGTGTAGAGCACATATTTACTCAATCATAGCAGCTATCCACTCGGGATGCTTGAAAGTTGTTAAATACTTTGGGTTCTTTGATGGCAAGTAGAGAATGCGGGAACTAAGATGGAGAATGTAGTTGCAGTGCATGATATGCTTTAGACATTTTTATACCTATTTTAGCCCTTTTGACCATTGGATGAATGTTAGTGTTCAAGGACGGTATTGGTAAGGGATCAGAGACTTCAAGTTGCATAGGAGTTGTAGAGGAAGTTTCAGTAGTGGAGGAAACAGTGAGAGTATTATCTGAGGAAGAGTGGCAAGTTGGTGAATCAAGAGCACAAGGAAGGCAAGTTGGCAATGTAGATGGTGGAGTAAAAGTAGATGGAGAAGGGGTATCAAAAGAATGGATAATTGGTGCAGTAGAAAGTGGTGATTCAAAAAAGGTAACAAAGTCATGAGATGGTTGAGTTCCAGTAAAAGGAGAATTTGTCTCATCAAATGTAACATGACTAGAGACATATGCACGCTGTGTATTTTGAGCAAGACAAAGAAACCCTTTGTGAAGAGAGCTGTAACCAATAAAAACACAATGTGTACTTTTCACAGCAAGTTTGTGAGAATTATAATCATGTAATTAAGGGAAACACAAGGAGCCAGAAGTACGAAACATGGAGTAAAAAGGGGTTTTATGATAGAGGAGCTCATATGGAGATCTACCATTGAGAAGAGGTGTGGTGCCCCCGACCCCCATGTAGAGAAAACACGGGAATCGAGACGCCGGGATGATGACAACACGGTCACACATCCCAATGAAGTGCCAGTGTGTGTACATGCAACGGTGTACAAATAAAAACGCAGATGTTAATCAAGTCTACTAAGTACCAGAATTTAAATACAAACTAAACATCAGTAAAGCTTTAAAAGCAGTTATACAGTCATCCAAAATAAAGTTAACACATGTCCCAAAAACACAAAAGGGTAAAATAAATAACAAGCTAGTGATCCCAGATCACTCCTCGGGTGGAGCCGTCTCCTCAGGCTCACCCTCCTCCTCCTCATCAGCATCAAAATCTGCGTTACCACAGAATGGTACCGCAGGTAAGTATAACCCAAAAAATATCCTCAGGAATAAAAATGCATTAATGCCACCAACATGTATGCATATGAAGAAATATGCATTTTCCTCAAAATATCATTTTTCCCGAAAATGATTAATTTTCCAACACACGCCAAAATCTCATTTGGCCCAAAAATAATCCGTAAAACATTTTCCCAGAAAATGAATTACACAAAATCCAACACACGCTATTTTCCCAGAAAATAGTCCACTTTTAATGTATGCACCATGATCTCCCCTATGGGTCATCCGCACACCCTGGCTTCGTAGCGATGCCCACTTTCGGTCCCAACACGTTAGTGGGAAACATCCACTACACAACGAGCGATGCCCAGTTTCGCGCCCAACGCGTACGTAGCCAAGCATCCTCTAGTCCCCGCCAGCAGAAGGACCACGGAGTCGGCACGAATCTCTCATCTGATCCCATTGTCGCCTAGCGACAATCCAGGGGACGTTACTCAATTTATTCCGCTCCCGAGTAACCAGAGGAGCTCCACCGAGATAATGCCCCATCTCGGCTTGGGATTCGTGATACACACGCACCCAACAAATCATTCACATGAAAACCCAGTTTTCATAAACACATGAACATGAATGCAATACACGATAACCCAGTTTTCCTTTACAAACATGAACATGCATGAAATAATGAAATGTACATGAACCAACCAATCCAAAATCCATCAATAACCAATAACCAATAACCAATCCAATCCAATCAAACAAACAACTCCAATCACAAATCCATCCGACCCCCGTACTCCTCGGACTCAGTCCGGCATGCCAAAAAAATACAGTGAAATGGGTTAGTGCAAAAATACATAAAATTCATGAGAATTCTTTGGAGAAATACTTACAGCGCTATATGATAATTTCTGGAGGATCACGAAGCTGAAAAAGGCAACGTCTGAGCAACACCACAGTGTAAAATACACTGTAGCCGTGGGTCACAAATACCCACTTTCCAACGGAGACAAACGAAGACCCAAAATGATAGGGTAGGGCCTAGAGAGGTCGGTGAAGCCAATGGTGGTGGTGGTTTGCTGTGGATGACGGCGCAAATGGTGGTTTAAGGCCAAAAATGTACAAATCGGAAATGGACTTGGTGGGGCTTCACCGGTGACGGATCGGAGCCGGGATTGGGTCCAATGGGTTGCCAAGAGGTCGGGGATGAAGTGGTAGGAAGATGGTGGCCAATGGTGGCGCGACGGCGGCGCGCGAAGGAGGTGAAGGCCGCGGCTTCAAGCCGTGCGTGGAGGCTAACGGCGGCGAGTTAGGGGCTGAGGTTGGTGGGGGTTGATGACAGGCAGGAGGGGAAGCTACTGGGCTGGGCGGTGTAGGTCACGGCAGCGCGGCGGCAGTGGGTTGGGGGTGGACGACAGAACGCACGGGAGAGAGGGAGAAGCAGATCGCGCGGGAAGAAGGAGAAATAAGGAGGAAGAAAAAGAAAAGAAAGAAAAGAAAAGGAGGAAAAGAAAAATAGGAGAAAAGAAATGAGGTCCAATCCTCATAACTTGGGTAACAAAAATGATCCAACGGAAATGATTTTAAAACCATAAGTTAAATAAAATAATTTAAACGTAATGGTAAAGTCAAATTGAAATAATTAAATCACACAGTAATTAATTTAAATATTAAAAGTAATTTAAATGCATAACAATAAATAAATATCAAGAAAACACATAAAAAATAATTTTCACCAAATTAAAAAATCCTAAAAATAACCCAATTAAAATCCAGTAATTTTAAAACAAGAGAATAATTTTTTGAATAACATAAAAATAATCCTTCAATAAAAATACACTAAAATACGGGGTGTTACAAGAGGAGTTGGGAGTCGATCGATGGTGAAGACTGCAGTGGAGAATGCCTCAACCCATAGAGAGGCAGGAGCATGAGAATAAAACAAAAGGGTAAGACATGTATATGTGATATGGAGATGTTTGCGTTCAGCCCTTCCATTTTGTGCAGGTGTGTATGGACAAGAAATATGTTGTTGTATGCCATGATCATCTAAGTAAGATTTGAATTGAGTATTAGTGAACTCGATTCCACCATCAGATTGAAAAGATTTAATTTTAGAAGAGAATTGATTTTCAACCAGTTTGTGAAACCAAAGGAAAATTGTGAAGAAATCAGCTTTGGTTTTGAGAGGATAAAACCATGTAAACCGAGTGTGATCATCAATGAAAATGGCATAAGAATGAAAACCATTGATGGAGATTATGGGAGATGGTCCCCAAATTTGGGTCACAGTGAATTAATTCAAGAATGTTGGGGCGGCGAGTTTCATTAGGATATAACGGAAATGTATGACTTTTTCCTTGTTGACAACTTGAACATAGACCAAGGCTTGACAAGACAGAAGTAAGAGATAAATGACTAGTTTTATTCAAAAGATTGAGTACATTGTTTGAGACATGCCCTAAACGAGCATGTCATACAGAAAAAGAGGCACTCAATTTATTGTTGGTAAGACTGGCCATAAAGGTTCGATTTCCTCGATCAAGAATGTAAAGGCCATCAACACATCTACTTGTTTCCTACTCCAGTCCCATGGCAAGATCCTTTATAACAAAACCAGAGTGAACAAATTTAATTGAGCAATGATTGTCATTAGTGAGCTTACTAATGGAAATAAGATTTTTGATGATATGTGGAACAACAAGAACATCATGGAAAGAAAGAGAAGGGGTGGGTTTAAGGGAACCAATATGTGTAATAGAAAGAGTATCGTCATTTCCAACTAGAACTTGATCATTGCTTGAGTATGAAGAAGATTGATTGAGTTGTGTGGCATCATTAGTCATATGGGAGGAGGCATCACTGTCAGTACACCAATCTGAGTTGGAAGGTTCATGTGGTGTACAATTGGAGAAGGCTTCAGCAACATTGGCTGTGTGAGATTGATGATTATATCGTTCCCAACATACTGCAACATTGTGACCAATTTTACCACATATTTGACAAGTTGGCTGATTTGAAGCAGCAGAGGATTTTGAAGTGACGGCTTTGCTATTGCAGTGTTGGCGGGCACTATTATTTTGATTTCCACGAGTGCTACCTCTTGAATGGCATCCACCATGATGACTAGTACGACCCCCTCGTTGAGCAGTAAAGGCCACAACATTTGCATTATTATCAGTAAAAGGCTTAACAAAGAAGTCGTGGCTCTCAGCTTTGGAATGATATCCTTAAAGTGAGGCAATGGTGCGTGGGACAACATAGTGGTAGAGAAAGTAGAAAATTCAGAACCTAGACCACGTAGGAACCAATGAACTTTGTCTATGTCATCAATATGACAACCCATGGTAGCAAGTTGATCACAAAGAGTCTTGAAATCTCAAGAATATTCACTTACAGTACAATTGCCTTTCTTCATCAATTAAAGATCATCCTTGAGGTGTAATTCTCTTGCTTAGGATTTGTAAGAGAAAGAGTGTTCAAGAGCAATCCATGTATCACAAGAGGTTGTTAGGCCAAGGTCTGCACTCATTGCCTCTTCATAAAAGTGAGGAATACAATAGACTAAGAGTCAGTTGGCCAATTTGCTTATAGGAGAGATAGAGGATTCGGAACAGAGACATCATCTTGGGATATGATGGGTGAGGGTGGTGAGATTGTTCCATCAATATAACCAAGTAAGTTTTGACTAATAAGTAACGAAAGAAACTGACTTTGCCAAAGTAGATAGTTGGTGTAATACCCCGTATTTTAGCGTATTTATTTATTTCATGTGGAAGATTATTTTTTTTAATTAATTTAAATATTATTGTTCTTGTTTTAAAATTTATCGAATTTTCTCGTTGGATTTATTTTATAATTCTTAAATTGTGAAATTTACTTTGATGTGCTTTGGTGATATTAATTAGTGTTTGTTTTTAAATTTGCTTTTTTGCTTTAATGAATAATTTTATTGTTGGACTTTAATTATTATTGTTTTATTTATTTATTTATTTTCCCATGCACGGCACTACCCCATGCACGTCTCTCTTGGAAATTCTCCCTCTGCTCCTCCCTAAGGTTTTTCTTTTGTTTTTCTATATTTATTTACGTTACACTTTTTGCGCACACTGCACAACCCAGCCCCTCTTGCCGTTGTATTCATCTTCCCCAAGGCTCCTCAACCCCACGTTCACCACCCTTTCATGCCCAACCATTGATTCACGCACATCGCCATGCACCACGCTTCATGTGCTTTCACCTATCCAGCCATGCATAGCACCAGGTGATAGCCACTGCCCGAGCCCCACGAGAAACCGCACAACCACCACCGAAGGGTAGTCTCACTGCCAAACTCTTCCACAACACAATCCAGCCGCTGCCACCAGCGTCCTTCCCGTAGCAGCAACCCACGGATCAGACCCAATGCTACCGTCGCGTCCCGCCCTAAGCCATCGTTCAAGCCATTGAAGAAACCTTTGTTTTTGTCCCCGAAAACAGAGCATTTTTCTCCTTTTCTATTTGCTGTTATTCAACGCAAACCAGCCGAGCATCGCCGCCACACAACGAGTATCGTTGGGCGCTGCACTCCATCCAAGTTCGTCACTCTCCTCTCGATAAGCTACCCCCGAACTCAACTCTCCTCTCCTTCCCTCTCCGTCTCTTTCTCTCTGTCTCTGTCTCTCTCTTGCTCATCTCTCTCTCTCAATCTCAGTGCTCTGCCGTTGCGTGGACCACCTTCGACCTCCGCCCAGCACTGCCGTTGCGTCTCTAGCTCTTTTCTCGATGAGTACCTTGCACCTTACCTCGCCGACTGCTGCACCGTAGACTCAATCAATGTTTTTCTCAAGAATTTACGTAAACTTAGTTTTACACACTATTTGGGTATGAAATGACAATATTACCCTTATTATTGGGTGGTTTCAATTTGGTATTATATATTATATTAAATCTGTTTTTTTTTTTTTTACATGGTCTTTGTGGCAAGTATAAGAAATTTACAGAAAATAAATAGGGTTTTCAAATCGTACGATGGTAGCATATTATTTTTACAGTAAGTGGGAAATTTTATTTTGAACATTTTAATTATAATCTCAAAAAATCACTTAAGTATTTTAACTTGTTATTAAGTAAAGTTTTATTTTTAGGGTAAACAATATGGGTGTAATATTATTTTTTACACTTTAGATATGGTTTAATCTATTTGAAAAATATAGTTTTGGTTATTTTTAAAATATTTTGGGATAATTATATTATCCAGTATTAAACTTTATATTTGGTTTTTAATAATAAATAGGTCTGACTTTTAAATGTTTTAGTCAAGGTTATTAAATCAATATTGATGATTTTAGAAAGCGATGTTTTATAATTCGAGGTTATGAGATTTTAGGTTTTGAGGAATTAAATAGGTTATTTTAGGAGTTTAGGCTTACATATTGTAATACGTGATTAATTGGAAATTTATGGAAGTTACGTGATTATTTTATAGGTGACGATTAATATTTGTTCGGCAGTTTTTGAGGAAAATTCTAAAAAGCTAAGAAGTCCGGGTAAGCGGGGTTCCTATCCTAGACTTTGCATTAAATAAAATGAACTGAGGTCCTTTTTTAAAAATGTGCATGTTTTGCTATGAAAAGAAATCTGAAAACAACCTCAGATATTTGTTCTGCATTACTCATGAGATTCTGTTTAAGAAGAAAGTATTTTCTGTCATGACTGGTGTAGACATGAGCTTATTTTTGACATTCTGTTTCTGAACTTTGAAAAAGAGAGCGAATATGAAATTTTGTGTATAAGTTATGTTTTTGTGATCTGATTATGTTCAGTACTCTGTGTTGATAAGATGTGGCACTTGAAAAACCTTTGGCATGACTTTCTGATTCTGTTCTGACTCTGATTTCGATTCTAATATGGTGATTCTGATTCTGTTTTGCTCTGATATGTGGCCTTGTCATGGGATATAATAGTGACCTCTGGCCCTATCACGGGATACAATAGTGACCTCTGGCCTTGTCACGGGATGTAATAGTGACCTCTGGCCCTATCACGGGAGATAATAGTGACATCTGGCCTACCACGGGATATAATAGTGGTTTTTTGTTCTGAGTGCAATCGCTTTGGTAACACGGTAATTTATGTTCTACTTGGCTTTCCGCAGGATGCACAACCCTACCACGGGGATCAAACATGGTCTCTATTCTGATATGATATGATAAGACGAAGATGTACAGTCATGTTGTGCCAAAGGAGTTTTTGAATATGAAAAGTTGGTTTCTGAATATGAAATATTTGAGAAGTCGCTCTGATTTTCTGATAATATGTATTTTTTTGAGATTTGCATATTGATACTGAAATGTTTTGTTTCTGCATTCTGAACTCTGTGAAAATGCTCATGTTTACACACTAGTATATGTCATCTGCTTACTGAGTTGTTGATAACTCACCATTTATCTCCAATTATTTTTCAGATGATTTTTGAATAGACCAACTAAGGATCAGGATTATGGAGTATTGGTGAGATGATTTTTTAAGCATAGTGGATTACTCATAGAAGATTTCTGAGAAGTGGCGAATTTTATTAAGAGACTTTGTAGTATTCTGATAACGTTATATTTTGGAGTCTATAAAAATATTGATGAATTGTGAGTTTTAAGTTATAGGGAGTAACTCTTCGATCCCTGTAGGACCGGAGCGTTACAGTTGGTGGAGGTGAGTTTGATAGAGATCATATGAATCATTATATTGATAGAGAGAAGAGAAGAAGAAAATGAGGTATCTGAAGCCGTGGAAGTGGATTTGAATCCTTGGGGTCTCTCGTATACAATGAAAGGATTTTATTTCCCCACACATAACATAGTGTGTGATCTTGTATTATATAAAGTAAAATGTACAATCATTACGTTAAACACAAATATTACAATACTGAAATCTATACACTATCGTGCTAACATTCCAAAACCACACCAGATCTTTATACACGGTTTACTGCTGTCATGACTTTCTGATGAGGACATCTCCTATTAATGTTTTAGTTATTTTATTAATGTTTTGTCTATTTTATTTAGGGTTTGTATTGCCCTACTATTTACAGACATTTTTCTATTTTTGTTATTTTATTAATGTGTTAGTTATTTCATTTAGGGTTTGTATTGCCCTACTACTTAAAGACATTTTAAGGAATTTTGGAAGTAGTTGATTTTGAATACAAAGCTGATGCGCTAGCCGCCCCTTCCAGTCCCGCTTGCTTTCTTCTTCTCCCTCCCTCCTCTTCTCGTTCATTTCTCTTCTCTATTTCTTATTATTCTGTTCTACTTCTTGTCTCACTTCTATCCTACATCATATTGGTATCAAGAGCCGGTTCTATTGTTTTCTCAAATAATAGATTAATCCAAACCCGTCCATCTGAGTTCCCTTCGATCCAAGCCAAAGTAAAACCCATCGAAGACCTTGTCGAAAACTGGGTTCTCTTCAGTGAATCGGCCCTCTCCGATTCTCCATCTCGTTCTCTGTGAGTGGCCGCTGTCGCTACCCCTCTCGACCCTGAGCACACCGCCGGTAAGCCTCTCGACCTCCCCGTTACCTCCGTCTCACCCCTCGGCCTCTCCCGAAATACCCAGTGCCTAGATACCCAGAGACAACAGGTGCAAAAAAAAAAAAAAAGAGAGAAAACAGTACAGACCTCGCCAAAACCACTAGACTTGAGGCAGACGACGCCGGAAACACAACATCTCAGCTCCGATTCTTCTCCCTCTACCAGACGTCTAACTCTCCCTCGGGTTCTCCTCTCTCACGACTTCCAGCGCAGAAACAACCGAATGCAAAAGAAAGAAAGAAAGAAAGGGAGTCGGAGTGGCTTCAGCTTGTCCTTCCGCTTGACTTTCAACGATTGTGCACAATTATCGAGCAGAGGGAAGTTTTACTATCTCTTTCTTTGGTTTTACACTATCGGTTTGTTTTGAAAATGTATTAATTGTTTCTCTGTGTTGCTATTACCATAGAGAAGTTAGCCAAACCCGCATTTGCTACGGCCAGATTTATTTGACACTTGGATTTTGTTTTACTTCCTATGTCTTGTGTTTCCATTCTCACTTCCATAGCCTGAAGCTTTACTCTCATTTTTGCATTGATTGTCTTTTCAAAAAAAAAAAAAATCAGCATTGCTACGTGTTTGGACTTGTTTGATTAGCATTTGACCATTGCTTTATTATTTTAAACGTCAGTATTATTTGTTTGCCGTATTTTGAATTTACTTAATCCCAAAAAAAAAAAAAAAAGACATTATTATCTGGTTCAGTTGATATTTTTCATTGCTTGCATTTATTGTTCATTAATCTCTCCATTGCACTTCATTTAGCGAGTGTTGCATTGCATGCAGTTGCGTAGTGGTCGTCTTGTCACCTCTAGTTCCAGTACTCTTACCATGGACCCTTCCCAATTTGATGCCCTCACTCGGCAATTAGCTCAACTAGCCAATAACCAGCAACATGTACAAACTCAATTAGCGGCTATCCAAACTGAGATGGCTGCTACTCGTGAGGAGAACAGGGACCTAGCTGCTAGGTTGAACAATTTTGAGGAACTCCCTCATTCGTCTGACAACTTTGAAGTGTTCCAAAATAGACGCCATCGTCGTCGACGAGGTGATCGACAACATGTCAAACATGATCGTGGGGGTAGGGATTATGATCGTGAGCAAGAACGAGACCATTACCGCCAAGGTACTCAGTCTCCTACTCGCCATGAGGAGCGTTTATTCAGAAACATTAAGCTAGAGGCCCCTACTTTTGATGGTTGCTTAGATCCTCGAGTTTTTACTCAATGGATTAGGGATATGGATCGCTTCTTTACCTGGTATAGAGTCTCTAAAGATCGAAGAGTTCAATTTGCTAGCCTGAAACTAACTGGCACTACCCAACTCTTTTGGGAAAGTGCAGAGGATCTCCTTGAGAGGCGTCATGCGCCTCCCGTTGGGAGTTGGGAAGAAATGAAGCGTCGTCTTCAAGAGAAATACCTGCCCCAATCTTACAGGGGTAATTTATTGGACCAATGGAATGCCCTTACACAGGGCAATCAGCCAGTGACCGAGTATGTCACTCAATTTGATGAATTCCGAATGAGATGTCATATTGTTGAGGATGAGGCCATGACTTTGAGTAGGTTTAGACAAGGCTTAAAAGATGACCTTAGACGCGAGCTTGTCCTTCGGGGTGTCGCTACACTTGACCATGCTTACTCTTTAGTCCGAGACTATGAGTCGGTCATGAGGACTCCGTATGGAAGGCACGATGACAACCGCCCTTCCATCACCCCAACGCCCACCCTTTCCCCTAAGTCACTCTTAGGACCTCCGCCATCTAATGTTTCCCCCTCATGGGAAAATAAGGGTAAAGGTCCTGAAATTCCAAGGACTTCCTCCCGCTTGCAGTGTTTCAAATGTAAGGGTTTTGGTCACATTTCTTCCAATTGTCCTAGTCGAACCCTAGTCATTGAGGAACTTGAGGGTATAGTTGATGAACTGTTAGAAGATCAAGTCTATGAGCCTAATCTTGAGGAGTTTGGTGATTTAGGTGATGATGAGGGTACCTTCTTAGGTTGTATCCGAACCTTTCCTGTGGATTTAAGTTCTGTACCTCATGCTCCCGACACACCCAGATTAAGTGTTGTACGTTGCACCCTTACCCAACCAAAAGGTGCTGATGATTGGCGCCGTCATGCCATCTTTCATACTTATATCAAAATCAATGATAAGGGTTGTAAAATCATTGTGGATAGTGGGAGTTGCATTAATGCGGTTTCTGTGGCTACTGTGTCCCGTCTTGGATTACAACCAGTGCCTCACCCTCAGCCGTATAGTGTTTCTTGGGTTGATACCTCTTCCATAGCTGTGAAAGAGCGTTGTCTGGTTCCTATCCAGTTCTTAGAATATAAGGATCGTATATGGTGTGACGTCATTCCTATGGATGTCGGTCATGTCATTCTTGGCAGACCTTGGTTATTCGACTTAGATGTGACTATTCATGGTCGATCCAATTCATGTTCCTTTGTGTTTAATGGAAAGAAGATTCATCTTAACCCTTTACCTCCAAAACCTGTTGGTTCACAACAAACAAAGAAAATTGTGGAACAAAAAGGGTTAAATATCATTAACTCTACGGAGTTTGAGAGTGCACTCGTGAGTGCTCCTGTTGTGTTTGCTGTAGTTGTTATGGAGGTTCCTGTGGCATCTCCAGTAGTGGTCCCTGATGAGGCCCAATCATTTTTTCAGGAGTTTCCAGATGTCTTCCCTGAAGACCTCCCTGACTACTTACCTCCTCTACGAGATATTCAACATGCCATAGATCTCGTCCCAGGAGCGTCCCTTCCCAACTTGCCTCATTATAGGATGAATCCCACTGAGCATGCTGAGCTCCAAAGACAAGTGGGTGAACTTCTTCACAAAGGCTTTATCCGTGAGAGTTTAAGTCCTTGTGCAGTTCCTGCCCTTTTGACTCCTAAGAAAGATGGTTCTTGGAGGATGTGCATTGATAGTCGTGCCATCAATAGGATCATAATGAAATATCGATTTCCCATCTCTAGGCTTAATGATATGTTGGATATGATGGTTGGTGCCACAATATTTTCGAAAATTGATTTAAAGAGTGGGTATCACCAAATTAGGATTCGCCAGGGTGATGAGTGGAAGACTGCCTTCAAGACGAAGGACGGCCTTTATGAGTGGTTGGTCATGCCTTTTGGACTAACCAATGCCCCAAGTACTTTTATGAGAGTGATGACACAAGCTCTTCGGCCTTTCATGGGTAAGTTCCTCGTCTACTTTGATGACATTCTCGTTTACAGTAGGACTAAGGAACAACATCTAGATCATCTCACACAGGTTTGTTCCACTCTTCGTGAGACAAATCTGTATGCTAATGTGAAGAAATGCTCTTTCTTCACCGATCGGGTTGTCTTCCTAGGATTCATTGTGTCTTCTACTGGAGTATCTGCTGACCCCACAAAGATTCAGGCCATTGTTGGTTGGCCTGAGCCCAAGACTATACATGATGTCAGGAGTTTTCATGGTCTGGCTACATTTTATCATCGTTTTATTAAGGGGTTTAGCACAATCATGACTCCTATCACGGAGTGCATGAAGAGGGGAGAATTTCAGTGGACATCGGAAGCAGCTAAGGCTTTTAAGTTAGTCAAGAAGCGAATGACGGAAGCTCCTGTCATGCGACTTCCTGATTTCTCTAAAGTTTTTGAGGTTGAGTGTGATGCTTCAGGGGTAGGAATAGGTGGAGTTCTTAGCCAGGAACGCCACCCTGTTGCTTATTTCAGTGAGAAGTTAAATGATGCCAAACAACGGTACTCTACCTATGATAAGGAACTGTATGCGGTTGTGCAAGCTTTGCGCTATTGGCGCCATTATTTGCTACCTCAGGAGTTTGTTCTTTATTCAGATCATGAGGCCCTCCGCTACCTCAATTCCCAGAAAAGATTGAATTCTTGGCATGGCCGTTGGGTTGAGTATTTGCAAGCTTATTCTTTTGCTTTAAAGCATAGGAAAGGTGTTGAGAACCAAGCAGCTGATGCCTTGAGCCACCGTATCTCCCTTTTGTCTATCATGAATGTCAAGATCATAGGTTTTGAAAGACTTAAGGAAGAGTATGAGTCTTGTCTTGATTTTAGGGATACTTTTTTTGCTTTGCAAAGCGGGCAGTCAGATACCACTGATGGTTTCCGTTTGGAGGATGGTTATCTTTTTAAAAACCAATAAGTTGTGTATCCCTCGGACTTCAGTTAGAGACTTTATAGTTTGGGAAGTTCATGCCAGAGGCTTGGCTGGACATTTTGGACGTGATAAGACCATAGAAGAGATTGAACGTCAATTCTATTGGCCTAGCTTGAAGAGAGATGTGGCTAAGATAGTTAGCACCTGTAACACTTGTCAATTAGCCAAACAAAAGCGACAAAATACTGGTCTCTACACACCCCTTCCTGTCCCTAGTTGTCCTTGGCAAGACGTTAGTATGGATTTTGTGTTGGGACTTCCACGCACTCTGAAGAAGTATGATTCTATTTTTGTTGTAGTGGACTGTTTCTCGAAAATGACTCACTTTATCCCTTGTAGCAAAACTTCAGATGCGTCTAAGGTCGCTAGGTTGTACTTTAACGAGATTGTCAAGTTGTATGGTCTTCCCAAAACCATTGTTTCAGATAGGGATGTTCGTTTCA
Source organism: Juglans regia (assembly GCF_001411555.2). Classification (NCBI taxonomy): domain Eukaryota; kingdom Viridiplantae; phylum Streptophyta; class Magnoliopsida; order Fagales; family Juglandaceae; genus Juglans; species Juglans regia. The sequence continues at coordinate 28,583,046 of NC_049901.1, read as the reverse complement.
CAAGTCATTTTTGGAGAACCCTATGTTATATGGTTGGCACTAAATTGAAATTCTCCATTGCTTACCACCCCCAGACAGATGGTCAAACTGAAGTTGTTAACCGCAGTCTTGGCAACTTATTAAGATGTCTGGTTCAGGAGAATCTTAGGAATTGGGATTTGATCCTCCTTACAGCTCAGATTGCATATAACAGTTCGGTGAATCGGTCTATAGGTATGAGTCCCTTTGAAGTTGTTCATGGTTACAAACCTAGGAAGCCTTTAGACCTTATTCCCATGTCTCCTCATGCTCATGTATCTGTGTCAGCTGAGGCTTTTGTTCAACATCTTCATGACTTGCATATTGAGATCAATAAACAACTTGAAGCTAGTAATGCATCATATAAAATGCAAGCTGATTTGCATAAACGACATGTTGAATTTAAAGTTGGGGATTATGTTATGATTCGAATTAGACCGGAACGGCGTCCACCTGGATCCGCTTCCAAATTGCAAGCACGTAGTGCTGGTCCTTTTAAAATTTTAAAGCGTGTTGGTCCAAATGCATATATTATTGATCTTCCATCACATTTTGGTTACCACCCTACTTTCAATGTTGAGGACTTAGTTGCTTATAAAGGCCATTTCAATCCCTCCAGTGATCCTTTTCTGCCTCCATCTGTGAACCTTGATCCTGACCCTTTTGTAACTCCTAATCCATTACCATCCATCACAGCACACAAAGATAAAATTGATACTATTCTAGATGAACAGATTGTGTTGACCAATGATGGAGAGGTTCAGCGTTTCCTTATTCGTTGGGTCGGTCGACCAAACTCTGACTGTACATGGATTCCCAGAGAGACACTACAGCAGCTTGATCCAGATTTATTGGAGCTTTATCGGAGCCAGCAGGACCTTCCTTTGCCTGGGTCACCAGCCACCTGTTCTAGAGAAGTGGGTAGGGACACCAGATTCAGACCTCCACTCACACGTGTTTATGGCCGTCGGAAGAAGCATGCTCAACCACTTAGCTTATGGTTGGGTGATTGATTGCAGCCTTAGTGTGACTCATCAACTCGACAGAGTCAAGCTTTTCCACCCCGGGAGAGTTGATGAGGACATCTCCTATTAATGTTTTAGTTATTTTATTAATGTTTTGTCTATTTTTTTTAGGGTTTGTATTGCCCTACTATTTACAGACATTTCTATTTTTGTTATTTTATTAATGTGTTAGTTATTTCATTTAGGGTTTGTGTTGCCCTACTACTTAAAGACACTTTAAGGAATTTTGGAGTTAGTTGATTTTGAATGCAAAAACTGATGCGCTAGCCTCCCCCCTTCAGTCCCGATTGTTTTCTTCTTCTCCTCCCTCCTCTCTCGTTCATTTCTCTTCTCTATTTTCTTAATATTCTGCTCTACCTCTTGTCTCACTTCTACCCTACATCACTTTCCTTGTGTATGTGATTGTGCTGAGTTAGTTGACTGGAGGGCTCCAGCTGTATCCTTAACAGGTTTGAATATAGTTCATTGTTTACAATCTCACTTGGGTTTTGTATCAGATATTTTGAAAACCATTAATCGCCTTCCTCTTTTCCGGGGTAGTACAGATTTTTTACTTGCTCCTTTTGAATACTTACCGATTGGCCTGTTACTCCTCATCATCAATTGCAGTTCAAATGATCATTCAGGCTGCCAGGATTCGATTTAATGACTTGGAATCATGATTTTGCCAGGTGGAATATTTATATGCGATATTGGTATCTGTTGGAGAAGGCAATTGACATGAAGACGTGATCAGTTGGGAATTAGGCACCGAGATGAATGCACAAAAGCGCAGGGTTGGTACTAAACTACCTGTACTTAACCATCTCCTAATTCCCTGTCATTCTTTCGAGTTTCTATGATAAAATTATTGGCAGAAACCACTACTTAAACTCACATCTAGACTGCATATATGGCGAATTTCCTGTTTGTTTGTTTGTTTGTCAGCAGTTTGCTGTGCGCAGTGCAGAAATGGCTGGAGGCGCAGATCTAAAAGTCCCTTCTTTGGTGTCAAAAGCTACTAATGATCGAAACCAAGAACATGAAAGTGGCGGCAATCACACCTGGCCTGGTTCTGATGTGTTCGTGTCTCCCAAAGTGCCCAAGGCAGTGTCACCAGTTTCATCTGTAGCTGAGGGGGAGACCATTATTAGGCGGCCTCGTGGGAGGCCAGCTGGTTCTAAGAACAAGCCTAAGCCCCCCATTATTGTCACCCGAGATAGTGCCAATGCACTCCGTGCACATGCCATGGAAGTTAGCTCTGGCTGCGATGTGAGTGAAAGTTTGGCCAATTTTGCTAGGAGGAAACAACGTGGCATCTGCATACTTAGTGGCAGTGGATGTGTCACCAATGTCACACTGCGACAACCAGCCTCCTCCGGTGCAATAGTGACCCTTCACGGTCGGTTCGAGATTCTTTCATTGCTCGGATCAATCTTGCCTCCACCAGCCCCGCCGGGCATCACCGGCCTGACAATATACCTGGCTGGTGCTCAAGGGCAGGTTGTGGGCGGGGGTGTCGTTGGTGCACTCATTGCTTCTGGCCCTGTTGTGATCATGGCTGCATCATTCATCAATGCCACTTTTGATCGCCTGCCATTGGATGATGATGAAATTGCTGCAGCTATGCAAAATCAACATTATCAAAACGGCCGTAATCATCCCCTTACAGATATTTCCGACTTGTATGGAATCCCACAGAACTTGCTCACCAATGGAACCATGACCCCTGAGTTGTACTCTTGGGCACCAGGCCGAACCATGTCCAAAACCTAGACCTGTTTGCCGAAATTCAGTATGTCCTATCATGCATAAACACTAAAAAATGTTGTGAAACTGTAATGGTGAAGGTCATGTAACTCGGTAGCGTCACCAGCCAATCCATATTGCGTTGGTTGTTATACTTATACATATAACTGCAGTGCTAATTAACAACAAAAAAATAAAAAATAAAAAAATCACGAAGTTGGTGTAAATATTTTGTTGAAGGGTCTGTGCTCTGGACTTTGCCTCAGACTTCTGACTGTGTACACCGATACGACATGCAACCCCTACACTTCCCCGCACCTACAGAAGTATGGCTCTGTCTACATAGGGTCATAGATGTACTTTGTGCAACCTAGCTCCACGTGTGTTTGAGAATGCAGATCGTGAAACTGTCTATCCGATGTAACTTGGATCCTAAAATTCAAGATTAGTTACAATTCCATAAATATTTTGATTTGTCTTGTCTTCTTAAATATATTGTTCTCACAGGCAATCAACTCCCAACATCAATTTTTCAAATTTTCACAAAAATAAAGAATGAAATATTGAAGTCCAAACCAGTAACTTGGATGTTGGCAATTGAGCCAATATGACAAACAAAATAGTGAATAGGCCTTGTTCCGGTGATTATTCAAAACAGTGGGCAAAAGCTCAGACTGGGCAACAAAAGAAGTCCAATTTAGTTTTAGTTCTTCATCTATCATAAGTTCGTCAATAATCTTGTATGGACATGCCTCATATCAGACCTTTTCCATCCCTTGCAATGCCAGTCTCAGTTCATTTAACAATGAGTATATCTCAGGCGCTCTGTTATGCAGCCTGCCACCAGAGACAAACTCATGAACTTCTCCATCGACTTCAATCAAACTACATCCTGGTTCTTTCTCAATGTGCTTCTCCTTCATGGAAAGCCTTTCCTCCATTGCTTCCTCAAAATGACTGGAGGCAGCATAAACATTAGACATTAGCAAATGACCACAGCTATCATTTGGATCCAACTCAATCACATGCTTTGCTGCCCGCTTGGCCATCTCAATGTTTCCAGAATTCCTACAAGCTGAGAGCAAAGACCCCCAAATAATGGCATCTGGGTTTACTGGCATACTTCTTATTAGCTCTTCTGCCTCTTCAATGAGTCCAGCTCTGCATAATACATCAACCATGCAATTATAGTGCTTTGTTGATGGCTTGATCTTGTATGTATTTGTCATTAACGAGAAATAATAACTCGCTTTATCCACCATGCCCGAGTGATTACAAGCTGTGAGAACTCCGAGAAAAGTAACATAATCTGGTTTCAAATTCTTAGACTGAAGCTTAGAGAATAAATGAATTGCTTCTTCTTCACAACCATTCATGGCTAGGCCAAAGATCATTGAGTTCCAACATGACAATCCTCTCTTTGGGGTGGCCACAAAAGTTTGAAGAGCCTTTTCAATGCTTCCACACTTGCAATACATGTCAATTATTGCCGTAATAACAATGATATTCAACTCAAAATTGTTCTTCATAATATAATCATGAACCCACTCCCCTTGCTTAAGTGCTCCTAAACGAGCACAGGCATTTAACAAGCTCACCATTGTAAACTCGCTTGGCTCAATATTCTCCTCCTGCATTTTGGAAAAAAGCTCCAATGCCTCCATAAACATCCCATTCCTAACACAACCACTAATCATGGTGTTCCACGAAACCGTATTTCTGGATGGTATTTTATCAAATAACCTCCTGGACTCGTGAATTTCTCCGCATTTAGCAAGACCAATAATCATGGAATTCCATGCAACAACATCGGACTCAATATCTTCGTCAAACAGTCGACGTGCCTCGCTAAGAAACCCGCCGTTCGAGTACATATGTAAGATGGAGTTTCGTATAAATGGATCATTCTCAAGACCCAATTTTATAATCCTCCCATGGAGCTGAGCTCCCTCATGGGCTAGTCCAAGTTGAGTGTAAGCTTTGAAAAGAGAGGGATAGGTCAACCTTTGAGGTTCAACAGGTGAAGACATTAGCATTTCAATGAAAAGAAAGAGTGCTTTTTGTGGAGTTGAGCTTTGAGAGAACCCTCTAATGATGGTATTCCATATAAAAATGTTGGGATTTTGGATATGAGTGAAGACCAAGTATGCGTAGTTCATGTCGCCGGCGGGTGAGGCACAGAAGGTCAAGATGCGGCTAGCGGCGATGGTGTCATTTGAGAGGCCAGTTTTGATTAGGCTGGCATGAATCTTTCGAAGGTCTCTCATGGTGGTGCAATGTTTGTCAAGCATGGTGAGGTAAGGTTGGTCCGAGATGAATTTGGATATGGAGGCTGACGATGGAGTGAGGGAGCAACAACATGGTACCATTCCGTGTGGTTCCTGTTTTCTGTCGCTCCGTTTCTCTTATCTACTCCTACGGGGAATGCATAGTCAAAAGAGAGAGGCAGGGGTGGGATGAGATATGACATGTTGGGATTGATGAGAAATTTGTTTTCTCGTTGAGAAAGGATTTGAGAGCATTATTTGCATGTTTGAGTTTATTTAAAAGAACTGTTCTATTCAACAGTCTTATATTATATATTTATTAAAAAAAAAGATAAATAAAAAATAAAAACAGTTGTATGATATAAAACTGCTGAGTAGAATTTATTATGCAAAATTTGCCCGAAAATAAAACTTTTATGTGATTTGTTTGTAAAACTTTATTTTCATAAAAATTTGATGAAGATAATTAGAGGAGATTATATATTTATTAAAAAAAAGATAAATAAAAAATAAAAACAGTTGTATGAGATAGGACTGCTAAGTAGAATTTATTATGCAAAATTTGCCCGAAAAGAAAACTTTTATGTGATTTGTTTGTAAAACTTTATTTTCATAAAAATTTGATGAAGATAATTAGAGGAGCCTTTTTTAAGAGTAAAAAATGATAGAATTATTGTTCAGATCCTTGTTATAGATAGATAGACCTCACTTAGTTCTTGAAGACTGGTTTGGGGAGTGAAATGAAATGAAAATTTTGTGAATAGTAGTGAGATAATTTGATTTGAATATTTTTTAAATTTTGAAAAAATAGAGAGAAAAAGTTGAATAAAAAATATTATAAATTTAAAATATTGTAAGAATATAGTTTTATAATATTATTTTTGTTTAGGGATTTGAAAAAGTTGGAATTGCTTTTATTTTTTATTTGAAAGTTTGAAAAAACTGTAATGATTCATTTGAAAAGTTATAATGATTAGTTTAAAAATTTTGTATTTGAATTATGCTTGGGAAGAAGATAAGATGAGATGAAATCAAATCAAATGAGAATTTTGTCTCATTTTAGGCCCCAAACAAGTCTAGTAACTTCTGAGCAATTTTACATAGCTCTTTTCCTTCTTTAAATCACGAATGCCGAGGTGAGTCTATATCAAAGAGACAGATGATAAGTTACCTCCGAACTCCCCTCCTTGATAGTCTATGAATGACCATTCATTAGGCAACGTTTGGAATATGAAAGCAACTGAACTCATCTTAGTTTGAGTTCAAATTTAAGCCTAGCCCAACATCCAAACACAAAACTCTCAAATCACTAAACATCACTCAATTCAAGACCTTTTTACACATGAGACTCACAACCTCTTTCAGCTGAAGACCTTTTTATATGTGAGACCCACAACTTTTTTCAACTGAAGACCTCTTTACACGCGGGACCAACAACTTTTTTTAATTTTTCATAAGTACATCTAAACTCATCTTAACATCCAAACACATTTAAATTCATCTTATGTGGGCCCCACAAAACTCACTCTACCATCTCAAATCACTACTATTCATAAAGAACTCAACTTATTTCAACTCAACTCAACATCCAAACGCAACCTAATTGTTGAAACTGAGTAAATCTGGATTCATTATCTTTCAAATAAAAATGGATGCATGAAAACATTTATGAAAACTCATGACCCCAAAGCTAGAATGAGGGATTATTCCAGTGGAACTTCCCAGTCTACTCCAAAGTGTCTAAATTTGGAGTGATATCCCACGGGTTAAAGACAAACAATCATGGTAACGACCTCAAGATGTTGGGGTGCCCTCCTAGGGCAGGGGCTAGAGATGTTGAATGCATTCTTGAAACGGCTCAAAGATACCACATAGGATATGCCTAGGAAATCTCTCGACCCATCGTCATCATGAGGACTCTCTCTTTCGTATTAAACTCGTGGAAATGTGTCGTAGGATTGGCACGGGAACTCCTCAATCCGTCCATGATGATTGACACATGGTAAGAATTACGCACCCAAAAATCCACATCAACATCGATCCGAACCACTCAAACCCATAATATCAAAATCACAATGTAAAGATAGTCCATAAGCATAATGAAGAAGATGTATATTATTTGGATGAGAAGAAAGGGAAAAGTTACAGAATATGCAAGGCTAAATCTCACAACATACCCACAACATTGATGTTGCTCCCTCCGTTGTTCTCTTTGAAACCACTTGCTTTCTTTGAAAACTCTTACTCTAAAGAAACTCCAACGTTTACGATCTCATAAGTGATATTTTGTCCCTTGTCCAATCCCTTATTTAGGGCAGGACCATCAGCTATCCCTCTGACCTGCTTTTGACTCCAGACATGCTTGAATAAGAACCCTACAGTCTCTATCATCCCTCTGCAAGATGACAGAGAAAGATTGACAGTACAAGACATGCACGTTCCCGCGGCTTCCCTTTAGTGTAGTCCGCAATCCTTCCCCGAGTAAGGGTTTCCCATGTGGCAACGCATCCATACCTCTAGGGTTAGATGATATGACTTATAGAGTTGTAATCTTCCTTTGGCAGACTCACTGCAACTGTGACCTTTCAAGTGGAGTATGGGCCTCTATGTATGACAATGCTACCTTCTGAGCACTTCTGGCAAAATCATTTTGATTGTCAGAATTCAATTCAAGTTCAGTTATGCTAATACTCCTGGCATAATCATTCTGATTATTAGGGTATCTCATTTAAAATACTCCTGATGGAATCATTCTAATTGTTTGAGTATCTCTAACGGAATATGTTAACCAGAATCATTCTGACTGTTCCTTATTCCTGACAAAACGACTGGCAGAATCATTTTGATTGTCAGAATCCAAGTCCAAGTTCATATTAAGTAAAGAAGTCAGTTAAAATTCATGTAAAGTTAAGTTTCAGTTCAAGTTCAAGTTCAAGTTCATGTCAAGTTAAGTTTCAGAATTCAAGTCCACGTTCATGTTAAATAAAGAAGTATGTTCAAGTTCGTGTAAAGTTAAGTTTTAGTTCATGTCAAATTAAGTTTCCGAATTCAAGTTCAAGATCATGTTAAGTCAAATCTCAGATTAAGTTCATGTTAAGTCAAGTCTCAAATCAAGTTCATGTCAAATCAAGTCTTAGTTTAAGTCCAGTTCAGTTTAAACAAGTCAAGTTCAATTCACGCTTCAGTTTAAGTTATGTCAGTTATGTTATGTTGTATGTCAAGTTATGCTATGATTACTTCTGACTTTGATTATGTATTCATGTTTTTACTGCCATGCATGCATCATTAACCTGTGTGGAGGTTTTATGTTAACTTGCTGAGATTTGTAATTAAACCTCACTGTGGTAGTTTCAACTATCATTCCCCCCCCCCCCACCGAATGGTAGATCTTGTTACAGGATATGAAGGGGAACCGAGAATCGACCAACTGGAAACGATCGACTAAGCGACGGTGCGATGTCGATGATGCTATAGTAGTTAACTTAAGTTACTACTTGTACTATGGAGTTGCATCTCCAGTACTCTTTTGATAATAGCCATTTTGGACAATGTTATGATCTCAGTTGTTTAATATGTCCTTTAGTATTAAGTATATTTTAAGTATTTGGGATATTTTCAGTTTGGTGCATAGTATTGCTAAAGAAAAAAATTATCCTCTGCAAATATTGCATAATGCTATATGCATGTTAGGAACATTACAATCTTATATGTCATGAATGAGAGCAGATAACCTTGTATTGCATGTCTAGACACTTCAAATATTCGTTCGACCCCAAGCAGAATTTGGGGGCATCATAGGGTGGTATCAGAGCAATATTTCTCCGGGTTTAAATTCACATGTCCTTAGGAAATGCACCAAATATTAGGCTTGAAATCTTAGTCTTTGTTAGGCATGAATTTCCTGAAGTATGAAAAGTAGTACGAGATTATAATACGTGTACTCGTGTGTTTCAAAACGGGACACATGACTCGGGGCAGAATACCTCGGAACCCTGAGGGGGACAACAATCAAGAGAATCAAAATCCCTCGATGGATGGAGGATTAGGTTAAGCTATTTGTATGCTGACTGACGTGCTTAGACACCAGCAGCAGCAGCAAGTCCACGTATGCAGACTTGAAGTTAGGGGTTGTCTGTATGAGAAGTTTGTGATTCATCGTTACCCGAATGTTTCTGGTAATGAAGGGCCACTGAGATGCGAGAAATGGATTATGGATCTCGAGATGACATACGAGATTTGGAGATGTAGTAAAGACCAAAAGGTCATATATGCTGGATACTTATTCCAAGAAGAAGCTGGAATATGGTGAGACACACGTAGGTAGCTTATGATGGATAGACGAGTTATGTCAATCATAAGAGATAAAGTCTTGAGATTAGATTAATACCTGAACGATCATCGAGGTACCACCTAGAAGGTGGAATAATTAATTTTGATTATGAAGAAGTAAGCTAGTCCAAGACAGATGGAATACCTTGAGGAATTAGAGAAAGTGATTTCAGTTATGTATGGATAACTTTTTCTAGCTGAATTACAAGGACACTTGAAGTATATCGCTTATATTTTTCTAAGGAAAAGTTTTGGAAGATTATCCACTTGGAGTTTTAGATTAAGAGAGTATATCAGTATGACTCAACCTACTTTGCGGAAGGACTCTATTACCAATTGTTGATTAGAGTGAGAGACTTAAGGAATGGCAGAATTTTCGTGATGCAAATATCTGTGGTGAATAAATTTTTTAGAAGTAAGGAAAGTAGTGATTTCACTTAAGCAATAATTCAGTGACCTAGAAGGTTAGCCTAGAAGTCATTAAGTTTAGGCAGTAACCTTTGTGAGTGTTATATTTTTCTCTTTTATGGTGATAGTTATTTTGTGTAACCATGTGATGGTTATAGATTAGAATAGTATGGACTACGAGAGAAAGGCATTACCTCATGAAGAACGTTCCCTGCCTCTACACTCGATTACGTCGATAAACCAAAATAGCTTCAAGGCTAGGATGGCACAGGACCAAACAGAGTCCAACAGAGTAGCAAGGAAGTGTGTAGCAACCGCCAACGCTAAGGCAGCAACGTCAGGCTCATCCATGTCATCAACTCACAGTGGACATTTGCTAGTTGAGCGTCAGGAGCCAGAGAGTGAAGATGAAGAGGTCATACAGCATCCCGACCCAGGTTACCATGGCAACATGGTGTATGATTAAAAGGAAGACACATTCAGTGATGGACAGTAGGTTTGGTGAGCATCATTTTCTCCTTATCTAATTGATGGTTACTTGCATCGATTTCGGGGACGAAATCTTTTTTTTTAGGATGGGAGATTGTAACAGCTCGCTAGAAATTTAAAGGTGGAATTTCTATTAGCTTTAGGAATCTCGTGAAAACCCCATAAGTTTTCACGAATCGACCAATTGCATAGGTTTTAGTCTGTCAACATAGTCAGTGTTATCACTCACTATGGTGCCAGAAGTGCGATTCTAATTATTTGAGTTAGTTATAAGCGTCAGACTGCATTATAGTCTTTGCCATTAGACTTAATTGATTATTTAGGACTTTAGGGCGCAATAAGTCCATTTTCATATTCTTAGACGAAACGCATGTCTGAAATTATGAAATTATTTTTAGGGACACTTCGAGGTTGAATTTCGACAAACGATTTTCACTGTAGGTAAATATGAATATTTAGGATTTTACAGTGTCAAATTTATTATTCACTTTTCTGGAGTGAATAGCAACCTCAGTAAGTGCACCGAGTGCAATATTTTCAAAATCACAGTGTGGAATGTCCAAACTAAATTATAAAAGTTTTATTTTGACACTCGGCAAGATCTTAGCCACACATAGTGAATAGTGCTAGACATTTGGCACCATGAGGAATGTTTCACGGATTTGAATGAATCAATGTGTGACATCATGCCACCTAAGCATAAATCATATTCCATCCGAACAATCAATTTGTGCCAAACCAAAGAGGATTTCCATCCTAGTGAAATCCTATATGGTTGGAATCCAAGTGAGAACCCAAAAGCATGATTGAAATCGAAATCCTAAACGGTTTTATGCAAACCATAAAGTTGACTTCCAAAACCTAAAAGAAGCAGTTTTTAGCATTATGTTTAATCGCTTGATTAAATTACTTCCACATGATATTAATCCTTCAAATTTGTGTTAGAACATCATTATCCAACCTTGTTAACCATGTAAAATTGATTGGGTTAAGAGATATTGGATTTGGGCTTGATAACAATCCAAACTCTCTTAAAACCCTAAAATTTAGGCTCATTCGGTTTAGGCCCATTAAGACAAATTTGGTCATCTTAGTATTGATTTTTGACTAAGCAAGTTCACTCCCCACATGCCTAACCAGATTTGTTCAAGAGGGCCTAAAAAGTTCTTGAAGTAAAAGACTCAAGGGCCACCTCACTCTTTCACTTCTACACTCCACCAAGAGAGATATCTTAGGCTGATTTTTGTATAATGTAATGGGAAGAAAAGGTCAACACTCAAGCTTTATTTTAGTCCTATCACTTTCCATAACTAGTGCAAGAGCTCTCCAGTCCACTTCCCACAAAAAGCAACCCTTGTTTACACTTTTCTTTGATAGAACATAAAAAACACTATCGGTTAGCTTTCTAAGCTTTTCTAAGGGCAGGTTTCGATGTGGGATGAGACACAAAATTCTCATTTCATCATTACACATTTTTTCAAATTTCCATACAAAATATAATAAACAATTCCACTTTTACAAATCTCAATTCAACTTTTTCAAATCCCAACACAATAACAATACAAAAACATAATATTTTAAACACTAAAACAAAACACAAAATTCTCATCTCACCCCCCAAACCTGCCCTAAGTGTTTTGCACAAATTTTCCTTCATAAAAGTTGTTTCCTTTTTAGTATAATTTACGTGGATATCTTATTTGTTCCATTGGAAGATCGTTTGATCTGTCAAATGTTGTTTGAACTCCAGAAAGGTCATTCCGGGTGATAAACTGGAGAGTGTGTTATATTTTCGAGTTTTTGACCAAACTAATGGATAGATCTTGGTCCAAACTTTTTATGGAGTATTTTTAACATGTGAATATGATTATTTGTTGAGGATTTTTTGCATGATTAAAAGTTTTGGTGAAATAGTTTCTTAGATCTAGAAACATAGAAACTAGAAGAGGAAAAACAATTTCTGTTTTTAGAAAGTTTAAATTTTTTATGGTCTAATTTTAGTCCAATGGCTTTGATATTTTTATTTGAGGATCCTAAGCCTCTTATATATATGTTAGAATATTAGTTTAGAGAAATTTGATGTTAGATTCAAAGATATGAATTTGTATGCAAGAGGATATTCGGTTAGGCTAAAGTGTTGATGTTCTTGGTTAAATCCATGTTTTGGTTATTTTTAACAATGTGATCTTGAGTTTAAAGCTTAGATCTATTTTAGCATACCTTTATAACCATGTGATGTTTTGGTTTGAAGATCACATCTTTTAAGTCTTGGATCAAAAGGTTGATCAAAACAAGTTAGAAACAAAAATCTGTTTTGAACTTGGAAGAAAAACCAAATTGTTCAAGTATGTTTCTAGTGATTTTAATGACTTTTGTTCGTGATTCAAAACAGGATTATTCTTAGGAATATGTTATGAGTATATTAGAAGAAAATATTTGGTTTAATCATGAGTGTTAAAATTTGAAAGAATTCCAACAAAAAGCAAGGGAATTAGCTTGCGTAAGTTTCGGCCCTATAGAGTTTTAATGGTAGTGTTTAGTTTTAAATTTTCTGAATTGATATTTGACTTTATGACAAAATTTACATGAGGTATGTGAATTTTGGTGATTTTTGGAGTTAGGATGCAAAATCCTTAAGTTAGGGGTAAAATGGTCTTCTTTCACTTGTAGAGGGTAAAATGGTCATTTCACTCTCAGTTCATATTTTTACATATTTCTAATTTTTAGTGATTAAGTTCTAATTTTTAGAAATCACTACTTTCAGTTCCTCGTGATCGTGCCTGGGTTTTGTTCAGAAACACGAAGATCGAGGTAAGTTAGCTTTTAACTTACTAGAAGTTTAATGTGTATGAGTGATAAGTAAATGAACTAAATTATATATATGTATGCTATCATATGTGTCATGCCAAGTTATTACATATTTAACTGTTACATAGAATTTATTCTATCACCAATTATTCATCTGTTACACAAGATATTCTATCACGTATTGCTATACATTACTATACATTGAAAGTATGCCATGTTAAGTTAAGTATGTCATCTATTACACAAGTATGTCATGTTAAGTATGTTGTATGTTACATGATATGCCATGTTACGAAATGTTTCTATCTCAAGTAAGTTATATCTTTTGAGTTACGTTCAAGTCAGTTATGTCTAGGATACTCACGATGTAATCACTATGATTGTTTGAGCATCTCCATTTGTAATTCACGCGAGATACTTCTTGCGAAATCATTTTGATTGTCAAAATTCAGTTCAAGATCAGTTATGCAGATAATCATGGCTTAATCATTCTAATTATGAGGGTATCTCATTTAAAATACTCATGATGAAATCAATCTAATTGTCTGAGTATCTCTGACGGAATATGTTGGGTGAGCTCATTTTGATTGTTCATTATTCCTGATGAAACGACCGGAGTAATCATTTTGATTTTCAGAATTCAAATCCAAGTTCATGTTAAGTAAATAAGTCAATTCAAGTTCATGTAAAGTTAAGTTTCAGTTCAAGTTAAGTTTCAGAATTCAACTCCAAGTTCTTGTTAAGTAAAAAAGTCATTTCAGGTTCGTGTAAAGTTAAGTTCAAGTTCATGTCAAGTTAAGTTTCAGAATTCAAGTTCAAGATCATGTTAAGTCAAGTCTCAGATCAAGTTAATGTTAAGTCAAGTCTCAGATCAAGTTCATGTCAAGTCAAGTCTCAGTTTAAGTCCAGTTCTGTTTAAGCAAGTCAAGTTCAGTTTACACTTCAGTTTAAGTTATGTCCATTATGTTATGTTATATGTCAAGTTATGCTATGATTACTTATGACTTTGATTTTGCATACATATTTTTACTGTCATGCATGCATTATTAACCTGCGTGGAGGTTTTCTGTTAATTTACTGATATTTGTAATCAAATCTCACTGTGGTAGTCTCAACTACCACTTCCTCCTGAATGGTAGATCTTGTTATAGGATCTGATGGAGAGTTGGGAATTGACCAACTGGAAACAGTCGACTAAACGACAGTGCGACATCGATGATAGTATAGTAGTTAACTTAAATTACTACTTGTACTATGGAGTTGCATCTCCAGTACTCTTTTAATCATAGCCATTTTGGACTAGCATTACGATCCCAGTTGTTTAATATGTCTTTTAGTATGAAGCATGTTTTAAATATTTGAGATATTTTCAGTTTGGTGTATAATATTGCTAAAGAAAAAAATTATCCGTTGCGAATATTGCTTAATGATGTATGCATGTTAAGAATATTGCATCTTATATGTCATGAACGGGGGCAGGTAACCTTGTGCTGCATGTCTCAACAATTCAAATGTTCATCCGATCCCAAGCAAAATTTGGGGGCGTCACAAGCTGTGTGATAGAAGCTACGTTCACTAACTTCTGAAAATCTTGTATCAAAAGATAAGCCACTTGTCATGGATCCCAAGTGGCTTATCTTTTGATACAGATAGAATCTATATTCACTAACTTGCCTATTGGCACCCCACCATATCGCCATGTCCCCTTGGAGCAGATAGCTCGCATCAACACCTATTAGTCCTCTATAAAACCACACAGTTCAAAAGTTCTTTCAATGGCCATAATCTATCTTTCCACTCTCATTGGTCCATCGTTACCAAAGAATCCTGGATAACGATAAACCAAAAATTGTTCATATGTACACCCCTGTTGTTTGTGCCTAGGATGGTTAACTTGTTGTATCTATATCTTGCGTTGGAAGTATTCTTGTTCCTGTTGGAGTATATCTAAAATATGGTTAATTGCTCGTGCTACTTTGTTGTCTCCTTTGCCATGGGGTTCGTTTTCCCCACTGTTACACATTTGGCGCCTGTTTTCGTGCAACTCTCAATTGCACCATACTGGAATCTTACCATACAACCCATGTCTATTACTTTCTAGTCTATCTCTCATCTAATTACTACAGATCAAACCCAGTCATGCCTAAATTCAAGCGTATGTTCCTACAGATCAATCCCTACTTCTCTGGTGTTGTCCCTACATGACATCGTGGATCTACCTAGAGCCGTATAACGATCTGATACCAAGTTGTGGCACCCCGTTCCTAGGTAAATAGTTTGTTGAGGATCCTTGGTGCTAGGGATGCCAGTCAGTCGGAAACACCCCAATGTTACTATCTGATCTAGGCACATAATTATGGATCAAATATGCGGTAAGAAGAATAATTTGTAATGGAATAAGTAAAAGTTTAGCTAGAGGTCTAAACTAATAAAATATTCATCTAATAATAATAATAATATCTGCATGTCACTATTATTTCCCAAATAATAGTATACAACACCATTTGTTCTTCACTTACTTCCAGGTACGATAAATCGGACCTAGTTTGTTGCTTGACCAAGTAGTACATATTAACTAAATGTAAACAAAAAATAATGGAGACAAGCCTCTATTTTTATGACTCAAGAGGGATTTGTCCTTCTTTCTCAGAAAACTCCTCTTGGGTTACATCTGCATCAAGGCCTATGGTTCTGATAAACAAAACCATATGTAGGTTAAACATCTATGACAATACTACTAATAAGAGACAATGCAAATGAATATGCACGCACTGTTTCATGTAAATGATCTGTGAACACATATATTTGTGCTTGGTGAGAAATCGCGCTCTGGCAAAAACACGAGTATTCATAATTATAGTGAGAAACCACCCTATGAATAAAACTTAAGTCTATAAATATGGCAAAGAATCACCCTCTGAGCAAATATCAAGTATATGTAAATATTATCGAGGTGAGGAACCACCCTCTTATCAAAAGGCAAAATTCATCATATCTCATCATATAAATAACAAGCAAGGAGTCATTCCACAATTCGACATGGAGAATCACTCAACCCGGTCAACACCCTCAAAGACAACAACATGATCAACTCGTGAAATCACTCTACCCGGTCAACCAACATGAGGACACCACACTTGATCAACCCGAAAAATCTCTCTACCCATATGAGACTCGAGGCAATGTGTCGTAGGAATGGCGTGAGGACTTATCAACCCATCCATGATGATAGACACACGGTAAGACTCATGCACCTAAAAATCATAATCACCACCAATCCACGCTATTCAAACTCATCATTTCAAGATCAATGTAAAGATAATCCCTAAACATAATGGAGAAGATATATATTGTTTTCATGTAGAGAAAGGGGAAGTTATAGAATATGTAAAGCCTAATCTCACAACATACTCATAAACATTTACCCGACATTCTTAGTACAATAATAGGAGCTAACCTACATGAATTGTAAACGCTTGCCATAAATTCAATGGATGAATTTCTTTAGACTTTAAGAAAATCGTGGTTACCCAAAAAGGTTGCATGATTTGAGCAATTGGTAAGGTTTTATTCTGTCATCATAGTTAGTTTCTTACTTGTAGACAAAAATGTGGTCTTTTTTTTTTAGGTAGTTAGAAGTGTGAGATTAAAAAATGGTTTGACATTAGTCTTAGATGAATATTTTATGATTTTATGGCACAATAATTCGATTTCCTTTTTATGGATTATAATTGCTCGAAAACGCCTTTTGATTTAATCGAGGGGATAAGGAGTCAAATTCTATGAAACGAATTGCACTACTAGATTTGTATGATTATTTAGGATTTAATGGTGCATTGTTTATTTTTGCCTTTTTCATAATGAATAGTAACATCCATGATAGTGCCATGTGGCACTGAGTCCAGTCGATTTTTAAACCACAGTGTGGATTGTTCAACTCAGTCTATAGAGGTTTTATTTCGATATTTGAAAAGATATTAACCACACTTGGTGAGTACTATAACAAACTTGGCACAAAGAGGAACCATGAGATGGAAATATGAAGCAAAGAAAGAAAAATTAAGTATTGTGATCATACCACCTAAGCCAAATACTATTCCATCCAACCATTCATTTTTGTACCAAACCAAAGAGTGTTTCAATCATAGTAAAGCCCCAAAACCTTGGTGGAAGCCAAAACCCTAAATGATTTCTCAAACCCTATTTTTTATCAATTTTAGCTTAGTGATTAATCATTTGATTAAATCAACTCCACATTCTATTAACCACTTAAATTCATGTATTTACACCCTCATCTATTTCTTTTATCTTGGTAATTTAATTGGATCAAGAAAATTTGGATTTGGTGTTGTTAGAAACCAAAATCCCAAACTAAACCCTATTTAAACCCTAAGTGAGGCCCAACCAGTTTAGGCCTAGCTTCATATGCATGTGATATGAAAACCAACGGTACAAAATTCATAAAGTATCACATTGAAAAATAATGTAAGAAATGTCTGATTAATAAGATGGATAACTCTCAAACTACTTTAGGTTGGAAGGCCAAGGATGGAGGAAGTGCTTGTGGGATACTTGTTCCTTGATAAGTTGCCCTTTAGGTTCATTGAAGGGGACGGTAGAATAATTTATTAATTACTATTTTAATTACCATTTTATCAGCAAGACGGTAGAATAACTTTGAATCGGCACAATGGTGGACAGTCAAAGCAGATCTATTATGTGCATTTGTAGAACTTAAGTGCTACAAAATTAATTAAGAATGTTAATTGTAATATATATACATATAATATATTGAACGAATATAAATGTAAATAATTAAAGGATATAAATCTAAAATACATGATAATCTGGAGTTGAGAAAAGATCACAACACTTTCTCCAATCGTCTAACTTCATCTGCTAAAAATGGGACTGTGCAGCCTCTTCCAACTTCTCCAACTTCTTGAAGTGGTCATGGCATCGTCCCTTGTGATGTCGGAATAGTGTAGCTATCAACTCATTCACAGTTCTCGAATCCTCACTACGGCCAAAGTCCAGGTCAAATTCATCCTAATAAGTGAATTATGTCAAAAATATGATATACTAATCTAGATGAAAAAAATGTACTCTCAAAGTAAACTCACCAGCACACGACTCAGAATATGCTCTTTAATCTCATTCGGAATACTCACTATGATCGCATATAAAATGGAGTATAATCTCGAACTACTATGCCAATATAGGAGGAAAGTGCAGCTACACTATCATCCACTCCTCCAGTGGAATTATCAGGAATGGTGACCTTGAGTTTTTCGTGTCTTTTATTTTTCTTAAGAGAAATGTCACGTGTATAGCCACAACGGCGACAAGCGGATGCATCAACTAATAGGTAATAGTATAATTATAGTTATATAGTTATTGAGACAAAAAGTATTAATATATAATTAATTATCAACAACATTTCCTTATTGGTAGGTGTCGACTGGTTATCGTTCTCTTGCGTGTTAACTTGATCTTCAGGAGTGAATTCCTTAGGTGGGGAGTCCTCAACGGGTTTGGGACTTGGACTTGGCGGAAGAGACACATTTCTTCGTTGTCATTTTGGCGGTATCCTTGAAAATGATTAATATGATGAAGAAAATTAATTAGAAGAAATTATGAAAAGTATAACATTTTATAATCACCTATATGAATAAAATATTTAGTACTTTTATTCTTCATTTTCGGATGTATTTTCCATACCTGTTCCAGAATCTCCCTTAATAACATCTTCATCATCATCATCAACCTCTTCTTCGTCTTCCTTATCTACTTCCTCCTTGGATTCTTCTTCGTCTTCTTTTTTCTGACTCTCCTTCTTCTTCTTCCTCACTTACTTGAATTGAATGATCATTTAATACGGACGGGTGGGACGTCATCGCTACACAAGGGGAGCAACTCAAGTGCACCGAGGTCAACAAACAAGTTAATACCCTCTCCATCTTCTTGGTAGGCCTCTACAATCGGAGTGTCATCTTCATCTCCACTATTCTAGTAATCCGCACTAGTTCCTGCTTCATATATATTTCGAGGGACAAATTTTTGTATGACTCGCCAAGTTATCTCTCCAATATCTTCATCAACGCTTTTCATTGGAATTAAGTAATAGACTTGGCTAGGTTGACAAGCCAATAAGAATGGATCATCTTCGTACCATTTAGATGCAATATTGACACTCGTAAAGTGATTATCCTTATGTATCGAAACTCTACCACTGTTTAGATCCCACCAACCAAATTTAAAGACATATGTTACAGACCCACCCAGATATTTCAATCCGATAATATCACGTATGACACCATAATAGTCAATATCATTTTTTCCATAACTCTCATCGACCAACACACCACAGTTTTGAGTCTTTTTATTACGTTCACGGTCCAGAGTATGGAATCTATAACCTCGAACTATGCATGCAGTATATCGAAGTGCTCTATTTGAGGGACCACGGGCTAGTGCATACAATTCAGGAGAAACTAATCCGGGATCACGAGCACCATGTTCCAAAATCTATTAATTGAAATAGTATATACTTATTAAAAGTTACCCAGAGTTAAAAGTTCCAAAATCTAACATATATGTAATTTTAGTTCATACACATTGTTCAAACCATCCAGGAAATTCTTCCTCCTGTCTTGCAAAAGTTATAGTTAAACTTCTTAACTAGAATTATTCGAAACATGCAATGACATACCTGATATAATCATCAATCTCCCAGCAATTATTGAGCACGTACCAACCAACTTTACCCAACTTTCCATCAATTAAATAGTAATCCGTTTGTGCACCCAAGGGTCATATATTCTGGGAAAACACCGATAGCTCATGAGGAGGCAAAGCAGCAAGATCAACATTTCGCTTTTGACTAAATCATGTCTCAACATCACAAAGATATAGAGAGCAAAATGTTAACCATTCATCATGTATATAGGCATCTGCTATTGAACCCTCAGCTTTGGCTTTATTCCCAACAGTGAACCTCAGTTGACCCAAATGTCTTTCAACTGAATACATCCAACGGAACTGCACCAGTCCACCCAACAATTCCTCCCGAGATAAATGTATTGCTAAATGAACCATGACATCAAAAAAGATAGTAGAAAGATATGCTCAATTAACATACTATAAGCAATGTTTTCTTCCATCTTCCGCAACATATCTCGATTTACTACCCGAGAGCACAAATCCTTAAAAAACATACAGAGTTCGGATATGGCGACATGTACATTAGATGTCAGCTTCCCATGAATTCCCACTAGTAATAACTTCTGCAAAAATATGTGACAGTCATGACTTTTCAATCAACTAATTTTCCAGTCATCAAGGCTCACGCATCTACCAATATTTGAAGTATAACCATTTGACAACTTCATACCTTGCAACCATTTGCAGAAGTCCATCATCTCCTCCTTCGTCATCTTAAAACACACATGCGGCATGACTACCCTGCTGTCTTCCACCCGCAAATGTAGATTATGTTTAATTCTCATTGTCTCAAGATTTTTCCTCATCTTGATCATGTCCTTCGTCTTTTTGTTAATACTCATCAATGTACCTAGTATATTATTACATATATTCTTCTCTATGTGCATTACATCCAAACTATATCGCAACATACAGGACGACTAATAGGGCAAGTAAAAAAAAATACTACTCTTTGTCCAATTCAATTATGCTGCCCCTCATTTTCTCTTATTCTTTTCCCGACCTTTGTCAAAATTGTTCGCTCTAACATATATCAGTTGTTCTACTATCTCTTCTCCATACAACTCATTTGGTGCAATTATGTCCTCTACTCTTCCATCAAACTTAGCTTATTCTCTTCTCCATGCATGATTTGTTGGTAGATAACGTCGATGACCAATAAAACATAACTTCTGAAAATATTTTAACCCTAGCAGTTTCTTTATTACACATCGGACACGCTAACTTCCCTTTAGTACTCCAACCGGAAAGATTCTCATATGCCAGAAAGTCATTTATCGTCCACATTATCGCAGCATGCATTTGAAAAGATGTCGATGTGGATGCATCATAAGTTCTGACGCCTATTTCCCATAAATCTTTTAGCTCTTCAATCAACGGCTACATGAATACGTCAATGTCATTCCCAGGTCATCTCTGGCTGGGCATAAGTAAAGTTAACAAAAAGTTAGGCGCTTTCATGCACCTCCATGGTGGAAGATTGTACGAAATCAACACTACAGGCCAAGTGCTATAACTTGTACTCATATTCTCGAAAGGGTTGAATCCATCGGTTGTGAGTCTCAGACGCACGTTCCGAGCTTCTATCCCAAACTTTGGGTATTGATCATCGAAAGATTGCCACGCAAGTAAGTCAGCTGGGTGTCTCATATATGCATCATCCTTAACTCTTTTCTCCTCGTGCAACTTCATATCATGAGCTACTTTCTTACACATATATAGTCTTTGTAGTCTAGGTCTCAAGAGAACATATCGCAACACCTTAATCAACACGTTTTTCTTACCCTTCCACCTTAACTCTCCGCATACAGGACATGTTTGTTTTTCCTCGTTCTCCTTCCAGAACAAAATACAATCATTTTTGCATGCATATATGGACTTTTACTCAAACTATAATCATTTTCTCAACTGTTTCGCTTCATAAAAGTTATTTGGTAATGCATACCCTTTGGGAAGTACCTCATTAAATAAATTCAATACCATGTTTATCGCTTTCGTAGGCATCCCACACAATGACTTAATGTGAAGCAACCACACAATAAATGACATTTTGGAATGTTTTGTACAGCTTGGATAAAGCTCGCGCTTTACATCTTCCCACATTGCATCAAAATTTATAAATTCAGTCCCTCGACCACTTGAGGCATTTTCGTCAACCTCATCCATAAACATCCTAGCTCCAATGTCACCCAACATCTCCTCCATCTCATCTCGCTCATAATCATCATCCTTGTGCAGCAAATAATTCGAATGATCGAACATTGCATCCGCTGACTATCCATACGGCTCACCATGCAGTACCCCATCGGGTGTACCCCAGATCCATACCATTCACAAATATATGACTTTTAATTTTAGCCAACCCTATTGCACACAAAGTTTTACACCCTCGACATAGACACTTAATATAACCACGACTATCAACAAATGCCTGAGCAAAATCAATGAAAGTTCTTACTCCACGCGCATAGAGTGCGTAATCCTTTCCAAGTCTATCACCTAGATGCATCCAACTTTTGTCCATTTCTAAAAACATCTATCTATTAGTAACACATATATAGAAAATTCACATGCATGTCATGCTCTAATTCTCACTGCTCTTTTGATAAGGTAGTTGGTCTTATTCCATTCAAGATTATATTATCCATATTGCACATATTCCATCACTCTACTACTTTCCACGTCAGTAGAAATTTTGGTAGCACCTCCAGATAGTTCTCCAAGTATACATGTTCACATAGAGGGATTGTGACCCTACGAACAATATACCCAAAAAACAGTAGAGGAAGACACCAAAACTTCATACTAAACGTGTTCAATAAGAGTAACAAGAATGTGTAATACAGATAATATAATCTCAAACTGTCCACACTGGACAATTCAGGAATTAGTGGACACCTAAATGTATACTAATTCCCAAACGGGTCTAAGGTTATTTATACAATGTCACACAATATCTATAAAAAAAATACTACAAATAATATTTCCATGTTGTTTGAATTAAAAATGTCAACCAAATAGTAGTGTTATATTGTTAAACTAAAGAGAGATGGAAACATATGTTCACAAGTTTCCTATCAGTAGACAACGAGGGAGAATGATTTTGAAGAAAAGTCTAAATTTTAGTCTAATTACTTAACTGTCACAAACTCTCCGACCTTGAGAGTTTTTGACAGTCAAGCAATTTGAAAGACATTTCTTCAAGATAATTCTTCCACATTGCCTACAAGACAGGAAGCTTGTGAGCATATTCTTTCATCTCTCTCTAGTTTAACAATATATAACACTACTGTTTGTTTGACATTGTTAATTTATAAAAAAATAAAAATTATTAGTTATGGAAAAGAAGCTTCAGATTTTTCAACAGGCAACAAAGTATTTTATAGTGATCTTGGATTGGCTGGGGCTATCTTATGCGAAATACTATAATGATTGATCTCGGATTATTATTCCTAAATTATAATTTTAATTGTTATTATAATTTTTATTATTCCTAAATTATAATTTTTAAAGTTATTATATATCTAAGTTACTTATTTATTGATACCTATTATTTCTTATTATAATTTATACTTTTTTATTTCTTATTATTAATATTATAACTTAGTATAAGTTGATTTATTTTAATTACTTACAAAAATAAGGACATATTAGTTATAATTAGTTATTATGTCTAAAATGCTTACTACTATTTATATACTTATTGAGTGAGTTATTTATTTATATAGACAATAAGTATATAATTTCTAATTAAGCATTTATTTGATTCTTATTTATTTACTCTCTATTTTATTTTAAATAAGTATATTTATTTATTCCAACTCTCTACTTATTTGGTGGGTTCAATACTTCTTTCTTGAAGAGTATTTTACTTTCTTTATTTATATATATATACTTAATAATATAATGATTTGGAACCTTACGATGGTAGGAATATTTAATAAGTTATTATTAATTATAGTTATTATATGTATATAATACTTTATATATAGTTAAATTATTTACTTCTAAGTTGCATAATAATCATATTCTAATTAAACTAGTATGAATATATTATTTATACTTATTAAATATAAAATATTTATTCCCATATTAAATGTATATTAGATGTTTTTAATTTTAACTTAAATTAAGTTCCTAAACTTATAATTTTCTTAAGAAAGACAAATTCAGAAAACATAAAAAAATATTATATAAAAAAATTCACATAAATCCACAAACTAAACACAATATATTTCTAACCCTATAAACATATTCAATAAAACTTCACAAACAATAATCACAATATTTCAAATCCATAACATAACATATTCACAATATTCCCACAACAATATTTCTAAACATATTAATTCATCAATAAACACCATAAACTTACAAAATATTCACAAAATTCATAAATAATAATCACAATATTTCAAATCTATATCACAACATATTCACAATATTTCCACAACCTAAACATATTAATTCATCAATAAATACCATAAACTCACAAAATATTCACAAAAATCACAAACAATAATCACAATATTTCAAGAGTAAGCATAAACACAAAACAATTTTCCATTTTAATTCATCATATTACACCATCCATATCATAAAGATTTTCTTCTAATTCATCAATATAAACAATTTAATTCCCTCTAATTCATCAATACCCAATTGATACATATTCACCATATATATACAATCAAAATTCACTACTCAACTCACAATATTCTACCCATGTCCAATTCATCAAAATCTACAATCAACTCACATTATACACATCTCATATTCACATTATCCACAATAAAATCACAACAAAATGTATAGACATATTACTAAAGTTTAGAAATATATCTAACGTTGATAATATCCTCTTACAAATCAAAAGCTTTCAACTTGCCAAAAAAATCAAATCCTTCAAAAAAAATACAACACTAGCTTGTTAGAGACTTATATAAAATAAAAAATATAAAAATATATAAAAAAAAAAAAAACACCACAAGAAAAATATCACAAAATTGCAAAAAAGTAAAAAAGAAAAGAGTTTTTCCTCACCAAAATCAACGAAGAGTTCCAAAATATTAACCCTATTTCACTCTACTCTCTCTCACTCTAACCCTCTCTCACTCTAACTCTCTCTCTCTAACCCACGACCCTCTCCCACTATCTCTCTCTTTCGAGCACGAGAGAAGCAGGAAAAATGACTCTGCTTCCTCCCGTGCGTGTATTCATGCAAAAAAATATTTCATTTGATGGAATGTTCGAACGTTTAAGTTGTACGTTCGAGCGTTAACATATCCTGCCCAAATTTCAGATGAAACATTCAAACGTTCAGAAATTTAAGCTCAATTTTCAGCTGAAATGTTTGAACGTTAAATTGTAACATTCGAACGTTACTTCTCATAACAAAGCCTAAAATCAAGCAAAACATTTCCCTTCATTTTTTTCTTGTGTTCGAACGTATATAATTTAATGTTTGAATGTTTATAAATTTCCTCTCAAATTTCATCCATTCATGTTCGAACGTTAAATTGGAACGTTTGTACATTTCAGCTCATCACAGAGCTGAGGAAATCGAGCAAAAAATTTCTGCATTTTTTTTCACATTTGAACTTAAATAATGTACGCTCGAACGTGAAGGGAGGACATTATTCAATAGTTAGTATTTATTATTATACTAGTTATATATATATATTATATAACACAACATAATTATATTATATTATATACACTATATTATAACTAATATCTAATATATTAATATAATATGTTATAGCTAATATTATAACTATTAAATATATTTTTAATAGTTATTGATTTTCTCGATTTATTTTTGAAAACATTATTCAATTTTTTTGTGTTGAAACCCAATTCAATTTTTGAAAACTTTCGAACGGTAGTCTATTTACGTTCGGAAATTGGTGGAATTATGGTTCCTAGAAATGGAGCGGGAAATTTCCCACCATTTTTTCATTTACGTTCGAATGTTATGCCATATACAATCAAACGTAGCATTTCAACGTTTGAATGTCAACATTTCTACGTTTGAACGTCACCAATAACATTTGAAAGGTTTTGTATTTCCGTACAATTAATTATATAATTCTGCTTTAAATTAAGAATATTTTTGCAAAATATGGTTATTATATAAATTATTTTATAAAAATATTCCTCGTTTAAAATATGGTTTACGAAAAGATTATAAAAATGATTGTATGTATTATATTGTGAATTATTTTTCCATTATATATATAGTATTAGTGTATAGTAAGTATATAGTAACATACAAATATACTTGTTATTATTATATTAGACTATAATATATATAATACCTAATATATTATGTTATATATTATAACATTATACCATATAATATATTAGCATAGTATTAGTTTCATATTATATGTTATAACTGTAACACACTGCTTAATTAACTCTTAATTAACCCTTAAATACTCTAGATTAGGCTTTTATTTTTAGGTTAATCACTTTCATTAAGGTTGATAGTGGAATTAATATTAATATTGGTATTTAGTGTTAATGAGGTAAGGATTAGAGAGGCAAGCCCATTAGTAATTTTGGTAAGGCTTTTTAAGACCCAAGTGCATTCATAGGCCTATTCCAAGAAAACCTTGAACCAACCCCTTAGAAAATCAAGGCTAGTCTTGGCCAAAGTATAGGAAGGCATAAGGTTTTTGGTGTAGATTGGACCCTTGGCCTTTTTCAAGCTCATATGGCCCAAAGCCATGTTTGAACTCATTTTATCATTCAAAGACCAAAGGTCCAATACACCATACCATTGGTTTCCTTAAGCCCAAATCACACTCAAAGTACCCAAATTAAGTTTTGAAAATTGGCTAAGGCCATTAACCATCATACTTGAGGTTAGTGCACTTTAAACTATGTTTTGAAGCTTAATCATGTTGAATCTCTTCTTAAATTTTTTAATTCAAGTTTTTTTGAATTAATACTCCCTTAAACTATAATTAGACCATGTTAATACTCTAGCTAAACTATTATTCATGTCATTAAGAAAATGACAGAACAAGCCCAAACCATGCTTCAATCGGTTTTGTGCATTGCCCTTTGTAATGTTTGGACTGTTTTGCCCTTGGGTCCAACATTTTTGTGGTTTATCCTCAAGGGTAATATGGTACTTAAACACCTTATGAGACCCTCCTAAACTCAGTTTGAGCCTTGGACGAAATTGGTTGCATCAACCAACTCAAAGAATCAAACCGGGTGCACCTTGGTCTAGTTTGTGTAGGAACCATTTGGATTGAATTTGAACCAGCCTCTTGCTATGGTTTGCACCACCACCCCATGCCACCTCCTTCTCCACCCAATCACCAAGAAGTCTCATGACCATCATGAAGGATTTTGAATCATTTTTGTTGCCCAAAAAAATCCAAAACCGAACTGATTTTTTTCCACCACAAAACGACCTTCATCTACCTATTTTCAAGGGTGGTTTGAGGGATTTTTTGCCACCCAAATGATGCTACATGAACTGGAGTCATCTACAGGACCCTTGCAGCTACTTTGGAGAGGAAATGATGGTAGTTTAGGGTACTATTTCATTCTGCACAAGTGACCTAAGCTCATGCAAGCAAATCTAGAAATTTTCCAGATTTGAGCACCTCCCACTTCACCCAATCACCAAGCACCCAAGCCAACGTCCCTCACCCCTTGGCCACCTATAAATACTTTCCTCCCCTTCTCATTTCACCCACACCACAGTTCCAAGCATCATTTTGAGCCTTGAGAGCCTTGGTGAGTTCTTGAGTGTTCTTGTGTAATGCAGTCTAGAGTACTTGGAAGGCCACGAGATTTGTAAGTTTTCTTCCTTTTGATCTTAGCTAGCATTTCAAGCTTTTTTTCCAAATGTTGGTACGGAATTTGGTTGATTTTTGAGAAGGTTATGATGCTTAATGCAAAACCAGGTCAATTAAAGGAAGGTTTGAATGATTGAATGTTTTTAATTGGAAATGTAGCTACGGCATGTCCTAATCATGATTTGATATGATATATCATTATCCTAACATGATTATGGAAGGTTAAATTTGTGATTAGAAGCATGTCATAATAGGTTTTAAATCTATCTTGTTTTGATTATCAAGCATGAATCAATTTTAAGCATGGTAATTAAGGATTTCTTAGCTTTGATTAAGTGCTGGGATGAACTCGATTACCAAGGATTAGACTTCATAATGTCCCTAAAGACATTAGTGATCGTTAGTGATTAATTGGATTAGATTTCATAGGCATGCATTCATAGGGATCAGTAGTTGAAAATATACATAGGCATCCACTAGGATGCATGCCACAAGTTAGGACTAATTGGATAAATTCCACTTTGAATTTTGAAAATCTAAGGGCATATTTGGTTTTAGAATACCCAAAATATGAAGTTCATGAAATTGGGTTAAATTTGGAGCTCATTTGCAATTAGTGAAAATTTAGGGCCTAAATGACAATTTTTGAAAGTCCAGAGATATTTTTTTGAATACCAATTTTTGTGAAACCTTTGATTTTGAACCTATCCATAAGAGTATTAACTCTAACTTAGTATACACACAATTTACATAGCTACAATGCTAATTTCGAATTTTTTCGAAAGTTTGTAAGTTGGCCTCTAACTTACGCCTTGATAAATTTCTTATGAATTATTGATAAATGCTTCATTTATTCTTCAATTATCATTTTGAGCATAATTTATCATGTTATATGACAAATTGAGTGCAAGCTTATATAACATGTGACATTTACACCATTTTTTCATATTACATTTATAAAAATCATTTTTTTTGCATGGAATTTACTACATTTACACATGTCATAAAAAATATTTTATAAAATATTGCATGAAAATCATTTTATCATGACCCTAAAGGCTAGGATGGGGAATTATCCTAGTGGAACTCCTCTGTCCACTCTGGAGTGTTTGATAATGGACTGGTAACCCCTAGGTTGATGAAGAACAGTCAACAGGCTTCGAATGGGTTCTCTTTAAAGAACACCGGAGCAAAGTCAACATGTTATGACACCTAACGCTGGTGGTGTACACGTTATGATTTTTATGATGTTATATTATTTACCAATGCATTAAGAATGAGTCTATAGACAACGTAGTTTCAACGTAAGTTATATTATGGTCACTGGCAAGTACTCACAGTGCATATGGGAAACTGTGACATTACCACACGTTATATTACTAATAAAGATAATGATGTAAGTCTATGATGAAGAAAATCTATGATGAAATTTTTATGAAAAAGTTATGTCTTTTTAAAAATGATGACGAAATTATTTACCGAGTAAAAACCCGTGTCTTCATTTTTTAAAAAAGATGTTGAGGAATCTGGATGGGAGACATGTATACTAATTTTCTGCATTTCATGCATTGCATATTTATCATTTTTCATGAATGATTTATCTTTGTGTCAGTTAGTTGTTTAACTTACTGAGATTTCTAGTAAATCTCACCCTTTTATTGATAGAACTTGTGTCAGAAATTGACCAGGATGAGATTGATGGAGCACTGGATTCACTTGATTGAGGAGGAGTCGAATTTGGAGAGGAAGCTGGACTTAATTTTGATGTTCATAGCCCAAGTCCTTTATGCTTTAGATTGCATTAAGAGAATGACATGACTTTGTATATAAGTCTATGCTATTTTAGTATTTCAAACATAATAATTATCTAATGAAGTTGGGATGTTTTAGTTATTCTGGTATATTTTTCACCTTAACCTTTTATTTCCGCTTCGATTATTGCATACTCCTAGTTGCATACTAGGATGCATTGCATATTAATTATCATGAACGGGGGTATGTAACCTAGTGTTGCATGTCCCGACGCTCTAAGTCTTTGTTCCATCTCAAGCGGGGATTGGGGGTGTCACATATACTAATAGCATTACTATATAATTACTATACTATATAGTAATACTATATATTAGTATTATATATTATGTAATTACTATATTAATATTAGTATTATATACTATATAGTAATATTAATATTAATATTAGACAGCTAACCAAGAATTAGGGTTTGCTAATGGCCAAAACGGCATAATTAATAAAAATATAATAACAATATCACATATTTATGCTAAATCAGTTTTTTTTTTTTTTGAAAAAAGAGCCGGTAGCCATATGGTAGTGGCCCCGTCCCAAGTTTATTTAAAAACCCTCACTTATGGTGGAGGAATACCATGGTTACAAGCCAAGTATAAGGGAGTTAACAGATAAGAAATAAAAACAAAAACCTCCCAAATACAAACCAACAAAAGAACCGAAAGAGAAGAATCAAAAAGACAACACAGCCTAAACAAGCCTATAAAAATAAACATGAAAGTAAAGACTAACAAGACTAAATCAAAACAATAAAAACATCTAAACATGCCTAACAAAACCAGAGACAGAAGAAACAAACCTGGAACGCAGACTAACAACGAAAATACGGAATGCCTAAAAAATCAAGCTGCACAATACCTTTAAAATACCTGGGAAAATCTTGATTGTCGTTATACGTATTGCCACACAATACGAAATGCCGTTTTAGGAAAGCCGAATCCAGTAAGGTAGGGGAAAGAACAGAGGAGGGTGAAAAAGGTAATGTCAACCAATCTATTCTGATGGGCAGCAAAGAAGGGGTGTGTGTTAGTGGGCAGAGGAGATCATCTATTCTTGTTCCTGTTTTCCCTGATGTGATCAACCCCCCATCGGATTTGATTAGCAAACATCACGACGTGTGCGACACCCAGCAGGAGCCTGTTATTCAACTTCCTGTGGAGGACACTGTGGTTGGTATCGAGGATGCTAATGTTGTTTTTCAAATGGTTACTGGCCAGAAATTGATTGATATTAGTGCCCAAGACAGTGAAGATGATTGTGAGGATGTTTGGTGTGATAGTGTTCCGCAGGTGCAGGTTGATGGTGAAAAGGTGCAAGAAGAATTGCCCAGTTCGCGTATGCTGGTTTTCCAGGGGGAGAGGGAGCGGTTCTATGATTCTGAAAATGAAGTAGGTGCTCTCCCTGCAGTGATGGGAAAAGAAAAATGTTATGAGTCGGATGCAGATCATATTACAGTAAATGAGATACCAAATCTGAAGGAGGATAAGGCTCTGAGAAAATCACAACGGGTTCATACCCGCTCCCAAAAGTTGAATCTATGACTGATAATATTTTTTCTGGAATATTAGAGGGCTGGGCAATTCAAGAGGAAGATTGAAGAAGCTCCTTTTTAAATTTAAGGTTTCTTTATTTGCTATTTTGGAACCTTTTATTGATGATACTCGTATGGCTTCTCTTGGGTATTTTTTGGATTTTAATCACTATGCTTCAAATGCTAATCAAGGTGGAAAGTTATGGGTGTTCTGGAATATTCCTAATATTTTTGAAATGGTGCGTTGTACGACCCAAACTGTGTCTGGTTGGTTCAAGTGGGATGTTCACTGCGTTTTTGTTACTTTTGTCTATGCTAAATGCTCATATGTTGATAGAAGAGAACTTTGGCATGATTTAGAAGAGTGGACAGATTTGGATCAGCCATGGTTAGTTTTGGGTGATTTTAATGTTATTCGTAGGGATTCGGAAAGAGTTGGTGGGAACCCTCGGCCTTTTATTTCGATGTTAGAGTTCAATGATTGTATTGATCGTTGTGGTCTGTTAGAGACATCTAGTTCTGGTCAGCGCATGTCGTGGTGTAATGGACATGGGGGAGTGTCCAAAAGTTGGGCAAACTTAGACAGAGTGCTCATGAATAATTTTTTTGCCAGTCTATTTCCTTCAGCTCATTTCAATTATTTGAGCTGTAAATCTTCTGATCATTGTCCGATGGTTGTTTTCTCTGATCAACTACCTATTTCCTATGGCCCTTCTCCATTTCGTTTTTTGAATATGTGGTGCTCACATGATGGGTTTATTATGTGTGTGAAGGAAGCTTGGAACCAGCAGGATGCAGTGTCTGGTCTTCTAAAGCTTTCTGTTCATTTGAAAAGAACCAAGATAGCGCTTCGTGCTTGGAATAAAAATGTTTTTGGTAGGGTGGATGTGAATATTCATGCACTGGAAGAGAGGTTAGATTTCTTGGAAGCCAGCTTCAATCTGGTTTTTCTGAGGAGATTGAGGATGATTTTGTGGCTACTAAGACCGAGATTGAAATATGGGAGAAAAGAGAAGCTTCTCGTCTTGGCCAAATTGCTAAAAAGAATTGGTTGACTGAGGGAGATCAAAATTTGAAGTTTTTTCATTCGGTTATTAACCAGAGGTGTAACAAGGGGCATATCAATAAAATGGTCCTTGCCGATGGGAGAGTTTTGAATACTGCTGAAGAGGTTCGTGAGGAGGCGGTGGTTTTTTTCCGTAATGTCTCTGCGATGGAACATTGCGACTTGTCGAGGCTTATCGAGAAGAAAATTTCAGATGAAGAAAATCTTTGGTTATGCGCGGGACCTTTAGAATTGGAAGTGAAACAAGCTGTTTTTTCTATTCCAAAGAATAGTAGCCCGGGGCCTGATGGTTTTGGTTCAGGTTTTTATATGTCTTACTGGGATATTATCAAAGAGGATGTGTTTGATGTAATGTTATTTTAGACAACTTATTAAGAACATAATATATTCTTAAAATCTAATATCAATTATTGAGAATTAATTTTTATTATTTTTAATAAATTTGAAATTAATAATATGTACTATAAAATATAATATTTTATATTATATATTAACTATATATAATATACGTTACATATATAATATACTCTATAATACATTATATATATAATACACTATATATATACTATATACTATATATATATATATACTATACAATACAATATATATTATAATATAATATTAGATATAGTATGATATATGTTATAGTATACATTATAATATATAACATTATTATATTTAATATATTTTTAAAAATTCAATCGTGAAACGTTCGAACGTAATATTTTTTCACGTTCGAACGTTTACTTCCACATTCGAACGTTACTCAGAATGATGTTCAAACGTTTCGTGTATATAAGCCCAAAACCGAAACGGGGAAACGTCATTTTCACGTCATTACCGTTATTTCTCCACCGTTGCACGCCACCACTAAACAATCACCACCGCGTTCAAACCCCGCCACAGCTGTTGCAAAAGGATATAGGCATCCCTCTTTTATCCGCTTACATGTTTTTTTTAAAGATTTGGTAGGAAACTTGTAAATCGAACGTTAGTAGTGGCTGGATCTTCAATTCCATTTTCCGGCCACCACGGATTATCATTGGCCAAATGGTCACCGTAGAAAATTTTTTTGAAATGTATACTTCATTTCTATGGTGACATTTGGCCACTTAGAACTGTGGTACATGATTTTCGAGAATGGCTTAATCAACTCAGCCATTCTGTGTCATAACGTTCAAACATACAACGTTTCAAGTACATAGCCGTTATGTCTTCTACGTTTGAACGTATATTTTGTACATTCGAATATTACTTTTCGTAGCATTTACGTTCGAACGTTAAATGCTAACATTCAACTTTTCAATTTCTTCGTCGTTTTGCCTTCCACGTTCAAACGTGTATACTTTATGTTCGAACGTAAAACACATATGTTTGAACATACCACATTTCAAAATTCTTAGCCGTTATGCCCTTAACGTTCGAATGTGTATATTATACATTCGACCGTTAATTGTTATGTTTGAACGTTAAACACATACGTGCGAACGTTTTATCTGAACGTTCGAACATTTGTTATATTATGTTCGAACGTTAATGTGGAGCAGTTTAAAATTAATATGAAAGATGCATCAATAGTATTAATAATTTTTTTTCCTTTTCTATTTTCATGATATGGCTCATCCCTTGCATATCAGGAAACGGGGGAGGGCAGGAGCCACTCAGGACACTGCTCGGATCGGGGCTCGTACTGTTATGGTGGAGCGAGAAGTCTTGATCAACGAGTTCGACAAGCTTAGATGGGAGCAAACGAAACTCAGAGATGTCTTCATCAATAGAGGCTTGGGAAATATCTGTACATTAAGGTTGAAGGTATACACCTCAATGGTTCAGGAGTTCTATATGAGGATGCACTCCATGTCTCAGGACGCATCCTTTCACACTGTGACTGTACGCATTGTTTCGTTTGAGATTTTACCAAATGTCATTGTCGAGGTCCTCGGGATTCGTCAAGTAGTTGAGACATCGACTACGTTGACTCTCAAACTGGCAACACAACCGTGGTTTGCACATCTACATCTGCACACAACACACTTTATGTAGATGTAGGCACTTCTGCATCATCTACTGGCCCAATTGAGCCATCATCAGCCATAAATGCAGACCGGTCAGAGGTCGAGGGTACTGACTGTGACGCTCAGGATCATGGCCGAGACAAGGATTTCTGCATCCTCACCTAGAGAGACCGCATGCAGATCGAGAGGAAGAACACCTTCAACCAAATACATTTGCTACCTTTCTTCCGCATGTTGCAGCTTATTGTTGCAACAAAGCTGGATCCTGTAGCACATAAGACCACATTTAGTCAGATTCGAGCACAATTATTTATAAGAGTGGCACGTGGAGATCCCATCGATTTGCCACTGCACATCTTTGAGAGGATCTGTTACGAGGCGAGCATCATCTCCACGAACAACCTCTCATACGGTGTCATCATCAGCAGACTATTACTTGCTCAGGAGTGCCAGTCTAGCCGGAGGAGTGGGTCACAGATAAAATGAGCCCCCTCGACATGAGCACGCATTGACGTAGCATTGGACAGGCAAGGGGGTATCCTCGACGTTAGCCACCCCTGGAGCAGATCTAGTTCTTCTAACGCAGCCAGGGCCCAGTGTGGGGAGTAGTAGTCAACAGCTGACGAGTACATCTGCTGGAGATGCACAGCCTACTTAGGCTGATGCAGTGATCTAATAGCTGATTACGTATATCAATCGACAGATTGTGGCTATAGAGGAGTCTGTCACCGAGATAGCCCATCGTATATATATCCTCAATGAGAAGGTTGATAACTTGACTGAGGAGATACAGAGTACGAATTTCGTGAACAACGTGTTCGTCTGAGTGTTGTTTAGGAAATTCTATCATATTTTGTATTTTACTTTTAATATATGTAAGGAACAATATTATTTAATATATCAATTATTTTTTAATTTCAATTCTCAATCTTCTTTAATGTTAGATTTTTCAACTTTAATACTAAATCACTACACTTCAAATATATATAAACATAAATACAAATATATATATATAAACATAAATATATATTTATATATAAATATATAATTATATATTACAAATTGTGTATATATAAATATATATTAAAATTTTTTAAACTTGTTCACAAATTATGCACTATAAAAACCACATAGTTTTTAAATTAGAGTCATATCTAATTTAAATTTACAGTTAACGTTTGAACGTTAATTACTAACGTTCAAACGTTGGCGCCAAAACATTTCACGTTCGCACAAAAGTAGCCTCAATGTTCGAACGTATATGTGACATTTGAACATAAATTTCCCCTCCGTTCGAACGTCAAAAAAATCTCATATATCTTTAGTGACAGTTTCCAGAAACCGCCATGGAAAATGCTTTTTAGTGAAGATTTGGGTTTAGTGAAGGTTTGGGGACTATCACAATTTACCAACCATCACTAAAAAACAATTATGTTGTAGTGACAATGTCTACTCCCAAAGAAGATGAATGAGGTGAGAAAAATATACTACTAAACTAGTTATTTTCGTTAGCATAAAAAAAACTTTAAACTAAGTTATTTATTATTTGTTTGCTATATTTTTGCAGTAAAGTTGTGGAGACTTGGAGTTTTGGACTGGGAGACTTGGCGTTTGAGTTGTGGCATTTCTTTTTTTAATTACTATCTAGTAATTTGTAATATTATTTTATAAGTAAGTTGGTTATGGCTAGATGCATGGATTATAAATTGTAATAATTTTTATGTTTCATTTCCTTTACTTCTTTTGGTTTTTTAACTTTTTTTTTCCTTTTATTTGGAGTTTGGATAATTAGGGAGTTTTTTTAAAAAAAAAAATTTATCTGTTTTTTGTTTTTAATTTTATTAGTATGATTGATAACCTTTTTGGATGGATATAGATAATTTTTTTTTTTCCCTATTTTCTATATTTTTCTTTTATTTAGAGTTTGGATGTTATTGGCATATGGCATCCTTTTCCAATTTTTTTTTTTCTATTTTTTGTATGTTTCTAGGTTAAAAATGGGATAAAAGTCAAGACTTGGGCCAAAATTTGACTAGTAATGTCAGTTGGGTCGGACTGAACAGACTGATAGACCAATCAGACCAAATGGTTCCGATTTGGTCCAATTCATATGGGAGTTCAGTTCGGTCCAGAGTGGGAAATTCCTGGACTGAAGGGGTCTAGTCTAGTCCCAAAAACCCCCTATGGACCAACAGGACCGAACCAAATTCACCCCTATTCTTATATGATGTTGTTAAGACTTTCATTTATATGTTAAAAGGTTGTTTTTTAAAAGAGTTGGTTTGAATAATTATTGGAAGCACGTTTTGTATGAAAAGGTTCAGGTATGGCTAAATGTTGAAGCTTTTGGGTTGCTTGAACTTTTTTTGAAATTTTTGCCATATGATTTTTGGATCTATTGATAGGATCATGTTTAGGACTTGATTACATGACATATAGTTTTTTTCTAGATCAAGTTCATGAAGGAGTTGTTCTAAGGTTTGGATGTTAAAGTGAGTTGAGTTGAGATGATAAAATATTGTTAGAATATTACTTTTTAATATTATTATTATTTTGAAATTTGAAAAAGTTGAATTGTTTATTATATTTTGTGTTGGGATTTGAAAAAGTTGTAATGATGAGTTGAGATGAGTTGAGATGAGTTGAGATGAGTTTGGGATCCAAACTATTTGACACTTTTCTTATGAGGATTGTGTATTTTTTTTTTATTTTTTGAAGTGTATGTTTTATGGTCTTAGCATGATTTTAAAACATAGGATATAAGTTTTAATGTTTCATAAATCGATCTGAGTATACGGTTTGAAGTTGGAAATAATTGCAACAAAAATCATGACTTTTACCGTAAGTACTTTTCGACCATTGGTTGGTTTATATTTCTGTTATGCTTTAAATTTTATGATTTCATATTTTGACTTAGGAAAAAATTTACATGAACAATATAAATTTTGGAAGAATTTGGAGTCCGTATGTGAAACCCTTAATTTAAGGGCAAAATTATCATTCTCTCACATATAGAGGGGCAAAATGGTAATTTTTTCATAAGTCAGTAAGTTTTATTTTTTTAAGCATTTAATGGGATATTATAATCCTTAGAATTATCTCATTTCAGTCTACTCCCTACAATCATTGTAAGTTGGCCTATAACTTACTTTCAGGATATTTGTTTGTTTTGTTGTAAGAAACCATCATTCACATATATTATGCTTATTATAAATATTATGTTATGTTATACCATGTCTATGCCATGATTTATTTCTATTACATGTCTATCTGTTACACGTTATGTTATGTCATGTCATGATTTATTTTTCAGTACATGTTTATCTTTTACACGCCATGTTATACCATGTAATTAGTCACACAAACATGTCACGTCACATTACGCCATGTCATGAGTCAAACAAGTCCATCAAGAAATATTTTTCCAATCAGTCATATATGGAATACTTGTAGCATAATCACTATGATTGTTCGAGTATCTTCATTGATAAATCAAGCAAGGTACTTCTGACATAACCAATCTGATTATTAGAGTACTTCTACTAAAATCCTCATGGCGTAATCATTATGATTGTCAGAATATTTTCATTAAAATTATTACTAGATACTCCTAATATAATCATTTTGATTATTAGGGTATCTTCATTGAAATACTCATGGTGTAATCATTATGGATGTTTGATGATTTCTGACAAAATATGTTGGGCGGAATCATTATGATTGTTCATTTATTTCTGATAAAACAACTGGCGAAATCATTCTAATTGTGAGGGCATTTCACGTACATGTCGTTTCAATTCATGTCAAGTATTTTCAATTCATATCACATTCATGTCAATTTTAGTTCATGCTAAGTTCAGTTCATTCATGTCATGTCACGTTTGTGTTTAGCCACGTATTTAGCGCATATCATGTTTAATTAACCAATTTTTTTATGGAACAAGATTCCAAGTTCATGTTTAGTTTTCAGTCCATGTCATGTTTAATTCACGTTCAAGTTAATTATAGTTCTTGTCCGTTCAGTTGAAGTTTGTTATTGTTCATGTCAGTTCAGTCCATGCAGCTCATTTGTCAACACGACACGTTATTCATGTTCACGTCAGTATTCATATCTTTTTACTAACATGCATGCATCTATATATTGCTAGTTTAAGTTGGTAGTTAATTTGCTGAAATTTGTAATCAAATCTCACTTGATAGTCCCAACTACCATTCCCCTCGGAATGGTAGATCATATATTAAGATCTGGAGAATCAGTAGAGGATCCCATGGACAAGGTCAACTAGGCCACGATGTGACAACGAGGAGCTCATCACTTCGATGCACCAATTTTTAGATAGGATTATGGATATCTTATTAGAGTTGCGTGAGCTACTCATCGCGCTAGCCTAGCAGTTATGATAGCTTATTAATATACTTAATGAGGGTTGTCTCCAGTACTCATGCTGTTATAGTTCTTTTTTACAAGCATTGTAACTTTTGAACGTATGTTATTATATGATTTTGAGGTACACTTATGTCATTTTGGGATATGTCATATCTGGTACATAGTATTGCTCAAGAAAAAAATTATTCACTGTGAATATTGCATATTACTAGATGCATGCTACATGCATTGTATCTTTATTTGTCATGAATAGGGGCATGTAACCTTGTGTTACATGTCCCAATGCTTTAGAGTTTGCCAAATCCCAAGTGAAAATTATGAGGTGTCAGAAGAAATAATAAAATACTATCGTGGTGTTGGCGCTGTTGTTCCCATTGCATGCTTGAAGTCACTTGCTTTCTTTGAAAACACTGACTCCAAAGAAGATCAGACACTTCAGGATCTCAAACATGAGATTTTTCCCATTCCAAAGACTTTTATAGGGTGAGACCGTCAGGCATCCTTCTGACATCCTTATGACTATTGATATGATGCTTAAATAGGAGACATTTGATCTCAACCGTCCATTTACCCTCTTGACTTGAAGAATTGTAGAGGCCAAATGACTAATGGGCCAAGGCACTTACGTTCCTATGGCTTGCCTTGGGTCCAATCCCGCAGTCCTTCCCTTAATAAGGATCTCCCACGTGGCACTGGACCATATCTCTGAAACTAGACGATATGGCCTATTGGCCCGTAATTTTTTTCTCCGCAAGCTTACTCCAAACGTGATGTCTCTTATGGAGTATGGGCCTCTACATACGACACCTACTACCTCTAAGCATCTTTGCATAATCTCGAAGAATATCCATATTGGTCTTGTCCTTGACCAGTATTTGTCCTTTGAACGTTACTCTCCTTCACCTGTAGCTCCCCCTTTGCTGCAAATCGTTCTTTTCCAAAACCACCAACTTTTTCAGTTCTTCGTTCTCGCTTGAGTACAGTCAACACAATCCTTGCTCACCTGTCATAGGGTGAAAAGTCCTCATCTTCCATAGCATCTTACCCGTGGGATGAATTTCTTTAGACTCTAAGAACGTCGTGAAAACCACGGAAATGTTTCATAGATCATGCAATCGTTTAGGTTTTAGTTTGTTAGCATAGTTAGTTTCTTACCCGCTATGGTGACAGAAGCGCTATTTTATTTATTTAAGGTATTTAGGAGTATGAGATTGAGAAACAATTTGTGCCATTAGTCTTAGATGAATGTGACCATGCTAACTAAGCTAAAGATTATTCCATCCAACCAAGCACTTTGTAGCAAACCAAAGAGAGTTTCAACCCAAGTGAAACCCCAAACCATTGAGATCCAATTGAAACCCCCAAAACCATGGTGGAAGCCGAAACTCTGAAAGGTTTTCCCAAATGGTTACCCAAAATACTATCTTTCTAGTTTTAGCTTAAGTGATTAGTCACTTGATTAAATCACATTCACATGCTATTAACTACTCAAATTCATTTTATTACACCCTCATTTATTCTTTTATATTTTGGTAATTTCATTGGGCCAAGAAGATTTGGATTTAGACTTGTTGGAAAACGGAACTCCAAACCAAACCCACTTTATACCCCAAAATGAGCACCAATCGATTAAGGCCCACCGAAAAGCACCATCCAAACATGGCTTCTTGAGGAAGTTCACACACTTCCCTAGGTGTACTATGGCTGCCATTGTTAGCCCAAATAGTAGTTAATGGGAGGCCAAACCACCTCCCCTCTTGGCAATAACAACCAAATACCATGGGCTGAGTTGCTGCCACTACATTCATTATTTTCCCCCTACTTTTACGTATGTTACACTACAATCACTATAAGATAGCCTTTAACTTACATTCAAGACATTAATGTATGTGTGGTGATAATAATTTATTTTTCATCTTCATTATGCTTATTATAAATGTTTTAATATGTCATCCCTTGATTTATTTTAAGTACATGTTTATGTACTAGTAAGTTAGCCTCTAACTTCTTGTATATTTTTGTATGTGCGATGGTAAGTTAGAATTTTCATATTATTGTCATTTATGCTTATTGTGAATGTTCTGATATGCCATGCCATGATTTATTTCAAGTACATGTCTATCAGTTACATGTCACGAATGCCATGTCATTGTTAATTGTTACACATTTATCCATCACATGCCACGCCATGATGTCTGTTACGTGTTTATCTATTACATGCCATGAATATCATGTCATCAGTTACATAGTTATCAGTTACACGCAATGGATACATGTCATGAGTCACACGAATCCATCAAGAAGTATTTTCTCAATCAGTCATGAATGAGATACTCGTGGCGTAATTACTATGATTGTCCGAGTATCTCTACTGATAATTCATACAAGGTACTTCTAGCGTAATTATCTTGATTGTTAGAGTACCTATACTAAAATGCTCATGTCAGAATCATTATGGTTGTCAGAATATTTTCATTAAAACTATTACACAGTACTCTTGGCGTAATCATTCTTATTGTCAGGTATCTCTATTAAAAACTCATAGCGTAATCATTTTGATTTTTTTAGTATCTCTAATGGAATACATTGGGTAGAATCATTATGATTGTTCAAATACTCTTGACGAAACAACTGGCAAAATCATTCTGATTGTCAGGATCTTACAATGTTGTATATTTTATTAACAAAGTTTGGTTCATGTTAATTTCAGTTCATGTCAGCTTAGTCCATGTCAGCTTTCAAGTTATGTCAGCACATATCATGCATGCATTTTGTATAGTGCTAGTTTAAGTTGGTTGCTAACTTGTTGAGATTTATAATCAAATCTCACTTGGTAGTCCCAACTACCATTTCCCTCCAGAATGGTAGATCATATATCAGGGCGTGGAAAGCCAGTTGAGGATCAACTGGATGAGGTTGATTAGGCTACGATGCAACGACGAGGAGCTCATCACTTCAATTCTCTAATTTTTAGATAAGATCAAGGCTATCTTAGCCGAGTTGAGCGAGTGGCTCAGCGAGCTAGTTTAGTAGTTATGCTTTTAATATTGTACTTAAGGAGCGTTGTCTTCAGTACTTAGTTATGACGGACAAGCTTTGTATCATTACAGTTTATCATTTCATCATAAAGTTATGAATCATATGATATTTTGGGATATAGTATTTGGTATAGTGATTGTTTAACTAAAGAAAACAAATTATATGTTGGGTATATTGCTTATTGTGCTAGGTGCATTGCATCTTTATCTGTCATGAATGGGGCAGGTAACCTTGTGTTCAATGTCGTGATGCTCCAGAGTCTGTTTGATCCCAAATGGAGCCTGCAAGTGTCACAGGTCTCTTCCCTTGCTTCGACGATGTGCCCAGACTGCCCACATCTAAAAGACGTGGTCGCACCTAGCCAACACTATTCCTCATGAGACTTGTTGCATCAATTGCTTAAAGGTGTCTAACCATCCATGCGACTTCCCAAGGTCACTAATGGGCGCATCCTTGAGCTAGCCATAATATTCTTGGGCGATCCATAATTGGTTTCTTCCCCAGTTTAAGTTCTTCGTTTCTGTCCCATTAACAAGGCAGTCAAGTTGCATTGTTCCAGCTCGATGAGGGATCTACTTCCACTAGCCTCTGAAAATTCTGAATCTACAGGCACGCCACTTGAGTCCAGATTTGTGGTTACAATCCTTCTTGGAAGTTCTTAGCTCGCATCTTCTCTATGGAAATGTGATGCGGGACAAACCTTCTCAGCTCCATAAATTTCGTGGCGTACTACTCCACTGACATGTCGCCCTGTACAAAGCTAGCAAAATCCTTCCCAACCCAATCTTGTGGTCACCTATCCTCTACTCGCATATCATCTTACTCAGCCTCCATCTTGCTTGCCTAATGCTATACGCACCTAATTTCCTGCTCACATATCATCTTGCTCGCCCTTGACCCTGTTCTTCCAATGTTGTGCTCTCCTATCCCCTGCTTGCCTTCGATCTTGCTCGCTCAATGCCATGCTCACCATTCCCCTAGTCGCTTATCATCTTGCTAGCCCTCGACCTTGCTCGCTATTGCCCTGCTCACTCATCATCTTGCTCACCCAAGGCTATGCTTTCTTGGTTCGTCATTCCATCTAGTATGATATTTGTGACACCCTCGACCCTCGGTTGTGGTTTAGCGAGGAACCACGATACTTGGGATGCAAACCAAATGGGCTACATTACTTAACATAACGTATGAACCTTGTGTCCTCGTATGCTAAGCACATGTGTGTATAAAATTCACAATGGAAAGTAAAAGGTATTAGTCGGGGAAACTAATAATAATAGAACCAATGGTCTATGCATTACTTGCCCATTAAGAACAATATGCATATGTCACAACCACATCATCGTTAAAATAATATCGATTGAGATTTGTTCATCACTCCAACACAAATAATATTACACCATAAATTGTTTATCGCCAAAATATAATTAAAACATCCTAATTATAAGAGATTATAAACTTAATGGGGACAGGGCCCCATTGCTATTCTTCGAGCTGTACAGATCCTTCATCCTTGAAGTAACCTTCCTAAGTTACCTTTGTATCAAAGTTTACGGTTCCCTAGGCAAAATCATAGTAGGACTACTACGGTAAGATT
Organism: Juglans regia; assembly: GCF_001411555.2. Lineage (NCBI taxonomy): Eukaryota > Viridiplantae > Streptophyta > Magnoliopsida > Fagales > Juglandaceae > Juglans > Juglans regia. Next base: position 28,539,990 of record NC_049901.1, on the reverse strand, counting down.
TCAATGAAATCTTAGTAAGTTAAAACCCAAAGCAATAATTTTAATATAAGAAATGGCGATGCATATGAATGCAAAAGTTTTAGGTAAATAAAAACTAAAATCACATTTATCATTAGTTTACCAAAGTAGCAACCTCCGAACAAAACAACATAATCATGACTCCTCGTAAACATTATTGAGCGCCAAGTGCCCAAATACCCATTAAAAATCATCGAGTACCCAGTGCCCAGATCTATAGTAAACAACACTGATCACCCAATGCCCAAATAAACTCTTAACATATCATATCATTTCCTAGACCCTAGGTTCCAGATCCACACGTGGAATCACTCCACCACTCACACCCATTTGTTAACACATGTCACTACGACTCCCCTTCAATGGCCACACACACACCTTGGCTCCCTTTGCCACACTATAAATAACGACCACGCAAATGATTTAGTAACAAGTGATGCTTTGGTTAAAACGTCACCATTGAAGTACAATAATGATAAACTACCTGCTACTTTTTGAGCACTCTTATGCTATCTCTCATCATTCCAATTCTCATACTGGCTTGTTTGTTGCTTGCCATGAACTACTTCTACACTACACATTGCTCACATGACTGTTTTTGTTTCCTTTTGGATCTGCTTGCCTTATGTATTGTTAGCATATAACACCCGGACTCAGAAATTGTATGGTTGGGCTATGGATATTTTTTTTTTATTTTGAGCTTTTGGTCGTTTCTTTAACCTTGGATAAAACCTATTAGTTTATGAGCAGTTCCTCTCACGCACGACTCTAGCACTCCCACGCACGTACGCTTCTCTTCTCCTCAGCTTTAGGGTTTTGTATTTATTTTTGTATTTTTGTGTTTCCAATCACCCACGTATTCACACGTTAACTTCAGTTCACACACGTTTCCATTTACGGCAGCTGCTCACATATATAGATAGAACTCGTACGTTGAAGATGGAAGTGATCTCTAACCTAGACTAGAGCGCCACTACACCATCCAGAACTCAGGCCGCCTTCAGCATCAACGCAACCCGTGCATGCACAATATCTCCTCGGATCGCAGCTCCACTTCGCCGTTGCACCCCCTTCTCAACCACCGTGGTACAACTCCCACTGCCCAGCCACCCTGTCTCCTCCACGGTCAAACAAGCACCGAAGATGCCTCTATTTTAGTCCCCGACAACAGAGCAGGTTTCTTCTTTGCTTGCCGCAGTTTGACGTAGCCCAGCCGTGCAGTACCACCAGCCACTGCCACGCCCCTTCCATAAACCGCAACAACCCACTTACTCGGCCAGGCCACCACAAGCCGCCTGTCCCGTCCGTTGACCCATATCCCTCAGCCATTCAATACAGAAGAGTAGCCTCACCAAAGCCGTAGGACCTCTGTTTTTGCATCCCGAAATAGAGCCACCACTTGCAGCCATTCCTTGCTCTTTCTAGCTGTCATCAACCACGGCAAGTGTATACAGAAACTGCCGGCGAAGACTTCCTATCACCCCAATCCGCCGCACGCCGCCTCAGGCCCCGGTAAGCTCACGCCATTTCTTTTCTTTTTCCTCTTAGTTTCGCTCCGTCTCTCTCTCACTCTCTCACTGTGTACTTCTCTCGTTCATCTCTCTCTCCCTCTCTATCATTTTTCAACTACCCAGGTGTTGCCCACACCGCCGTCGACCTCAGCCTGCTCCCTGGGCCGTCACATGCTCCCTTCTCAGTGAGTATCTCGCGCCCTTGCCTTGTCAATTGTTGCACCAAAAACCGTGAAACGTTTTCTTAGGAGTCTACGTAAACTTAGTTTTACATACTATTTGGGTATGAAATTACAATATTGCCCTTATCATTGGATGGTTTCAATTTGGAATTATGTTTATATTAAATCTCTTTTTACATGATTTTTGGGGGAAGTATAAGAAATTGTACATAAAATAAAGGATTTTTTTTTAATTGTACTATTGATAGCAAATTATTTTTATAGTAAGTGTGTAATTTTATTTTGAACATTTAAATTATGATCAAAGCTTTTTTTATTATTATTATTTAATGAAATTTTTACTAGTACTTATCTTAAATGTTGAATGATATCAAGGAAATTTAGAGAATGAGGATATTTTAAGGTTATGAGAATTTTAGGTATTGAAGAATTAGTATAGATATAGTATAAGTTTAGGCTTAAATGGTGTAAATTTTTTATTGATTGGAAATTTATGAAAATTATGTGATTATTTTATAGGTGACGACTTTTAGTTGATTTGGCATTTTGAGGAAAATTCTAAAAAGTTAAGAAGTTCAGGTAAACGAGGTTCATATACTAGTTTTGTATAAAAGAAATAAAATGAAGTTGGCTTTGAAAATAAGCATGTTTGTTTTTTTAAAAGAAATATGAAAACGACCTCAGATGTTTATTCTGCATATGCATAAATTCTATATAAGAGAAAATATTTTCTGTCATGACTGGTGTATACATGAGCTAATTTTGCGCTTTCTGTTTTAGAACTATGCAAAAGGAGAGAATATGAAAATCTAAAAGTTTTTGCTATGAATAAATGAAGATGTTTCGGATTCTGTTTATTTCAAACATGTGAAATGATCTAAAGCTTTTCAGTATTTTGTTTTGATATGATGTGTCATCTAAAAACCTTGGCATGAAGTTCTAATTCTGTATTTGAATGTGATCTGGTTCTGATGATGTTCCGTTCTGTTTCTGTTAAGGCCCAGCCACGAGTATAATGGTGGTTTATAACCCTACCACGGGGGTGAAACATGGAATACGGTCCAGCCACGGGTATATAATAGTGGTTTATAACCCTACCACGGGGGTGAAACATGGAATACGGTCCAGCCACGGGTATAATGGTGGTTTATAACCCTACCACGAGGGTGAAACATGGAATACGGCTCAGCCACATGTATAACGGTGGTTTATAACCCTACCACGGGGGTTGAAACATGGTATACGGCCCAGCCACAGATATAATAGTGGTTTATAACCCTACCACGGGAGTTAAACATGGTATTTGTCTCGATGTGATGCTATGAGATGATATGAATATAATGATTCAGTTTGGATATGCCAAAGGACTTTCTTTTTTTGGAACAAGTTTGTTTTTCTGAAAATTTCGCTCTGATATTTTGTAACAAGTTTTGTTTATACATTCTGAACGAAAATATGTTGTTTCTGCATCCTAAAAGTAAATGTTTTGTTCTGCATATCAAACTTTATAAATGCTCATATTTACATGCTAGTATATGCTCTCTACTTACTGAGTTGTTGACAACTCACCCCTTATCTCCATAATATTTTTCAGATATTTTAATGGTTCAGCTGAGGATCAAAATTTTGAGATTTTGGGTGAGATGAGTTAAGTATAGTGGCTTGAATCAAATTTTCTATATGATATTGGAAATTTGGAGTCTTTTTTTTATATTGTTGAAATGTGAGTTTAAGTGTTAGGAAGTAACTCTCCAACCCGTGCCGGACCGGAGCGTTACACAGCATGCCTTTTGCTCGCCCAATATAGAACATGTATTTCTTTGGTCGCCTTGATCATTGCTCGCCCAAGATGACGTTCGACTTGCTCACTTATACTTCTTGTCTTGTGTCTTTGCTTGCCATGACGTATTGCTCTCCTTTTGATTGCTTGCCCAATATTTCAACTCACTTTTTCCTCGTGTCTCGTTCTCCCATTTGGTATTCCATTCATTACATGTTTAAGTATCTCCCTTCTATCTTTCTCGCAATTGCATTTGCCCTCTTGCGGAGAGTTCCTTCCTTTGATCAGGCAAGGTCCTCACAAGATCTCAAGTGGATAATACAATTAAGCCAACACTAGGTGACGTGTTCTTATTAGAGTACGCAGTTCTAACAATAGTCTTGGCTATAAATTCAGATAAACCAATCTACTCCCATCTGGGAAATGTGGTTGAAGTTAGACAAATGCTCAAGAGGTTCAGATCCTATAAGGTGACCCATACTTGCGGAATGGGATGCTAGAATTGGGAATGAGACAACTTACAAGCTTGCTCGTTAGCTTGGAATGTGCAAGAAATAGTGGTCTAGTGGGATTCCTATTCAGATTTCATTTCTAATAATGTACAGACTCGTTCTCAGGTGTAATTTGACTGTTTTCAAATGTTAAAAAATATTTTTTCTTATAAAAAAAATAAAACGGTTGGAAGTTGGAACAAAGAAACCAAAGGAAGAGGATATCTCTAGAGTTGTTGAATTTCTGATATGTTAATTAATATAAGGGCTAAAACCCATGCTTAAGCTGGCCTGAAAGCACAAGACTCACATCTTCAAAATGATTTTCATGGTTTCGATCCCCCTCCCCCGATGCATTAAACAAAAAAAAAACCATGCTTGAGGCACGATTACCAAGAAAGCAATCTAGAATGTGGCTAAGAAAAATGAGCCGAAAGTTTTAACATGGTCCTATGGCAGTTCGGATTGAATATATATAATTTCCATTATATGGTTCTAGGCTGGCCTTGCTTTTTGGCGCATGCCCTGTTTCGCTAACTCTCATTGTATATTTCTTTAATGTTTTTATAGTCCTTTTCTTATTTGACTCAAATAACGCTATAACGCTAACACTTGTTTTCTTCTTTCAAGCACTTCCTCCACTTTAATTTTATTAAAAGAATAATATTATATATAGTCGTAAAATGTATAAATATTATATAATCATTTTAAAAAAGAATGAGATCTATTATTAAAAATTACTTTTATTTTATATGAGTCCTATATTTATTTTATTTTTTTAAAATGATTATACGGTACTTGCATACTCACGACTGTAAATATCATTTATCCTTATTAAAAACTAAAGGAAAAATAAAGAAAAAAAAGTGAGAGAGATCTGGTTATATTTATCGGTAAAGGTATCCTACCTAGTCATTAAATATATTATATATGATCTATCACCTACGAAATTTAAAATTGGCACTCTAATTTAGCTAGTAAGTTACTGGAAATTTTGTCCAAAACCACGTCAGCCCAAATTTGACCTCATATAATATTAAGCTAAGACAGATGACTTTCTGAAAATTTAGAATATGGAAGAATCCGATGGACTGCAGCCCAAGTCCAAAGCTCATGATGCGGTACTCTGTTCTATTATAAACCTTATAATGACATGGTTATCCAATAGTTTAAACTCGGTCTTAATGATTTTTTCCCTATTCAAATGGGGTAGCAGTTTTATCGTTTATGGCTTTCTTATGTCTCGCAACTATGTGATTGATACTAGGAGAATCTTCCTTTATAACAAGGCAATTTACTATCACTATAAATATGGTTGTGTATATCACAAGTTCTAGCTTTAGATTTTGCACAGAATGCATGGTTTGCGTGTCTCGCATGTGAAAACTTATGGGTAGTATAGAATATAAAGAATTATAATATGTAGCTTAACTTTAAAAATGAAGTTTTAGGAGAGGTTTGGATTCAAAATTCACCTCAATTCATCTCATCTCATCATTACAACTTTATCAAATTTTCACATAAAATATAATAAACAATTCAATTTTTTTCAAATTTCAATATTACTTTTTTAAATTCTCACACTAAATATAATAAATAATTCAACTTTTATTCTATTATTTACAAATTATCTCAACTCATCTCTAAATTTAAACATCTCCTTAATGTTTCATATTATTACCAGAAGCCGGAAAGTGTAAAACTAGATTGATTCTACGCGGTGTCCTGTCACTAGGACTCTCTTACACGTACAAGACGTGGTGCAAAAAAATAATGATGTCTCGTTTATTTATATAGATGAGATAAAAATTAAAAGTTAAATTAAAATATTATTATAATATTATTTTTATTTTAAATTTTAAAAAAATAAAATTATTTTATTATATTTATAAATATGAAAAAAAAAATAACAAAGAACCTTTGTGATAGCTGTGAGGCAATTATGTTAAATGATTAATATTCACACGTCTTTAACAATTTTATACTTGATAGTCTATGTCAAGGCACATGATCAAATGAATTGTCTAATGTGATCAACAATCAAGAAGTGCCTTTATGTGGAGGTTTTGTTTTTTTCTATATGCGTTTATAATTTTTAAAACAAATACAACCATATGCATATTAATAATCCAATTGGTCAAAAGTGCACGCATAGAATTGAGTTTTGGATGGGCCACTTTGAGGACAAATTTCTCCAATTTTATTTGCTTTTTGACTTTTGGCCCCCACAAATAGGCATCTACTCCATGTTCGTCCCAATTATAACGGCAATCAAAGACTAAAACATGTTTTTTTTTTTTTTTTTGATGAATAAAATGAAATGAGATGAATTAAAATTAAAAATTAAATAAAATATTAATAAAATATATTTTTTAATATTATTTTTATTTAAAAAAAAATTGCATCGTTTATTTTTTTTATATAAAAAATTAAAAAAAATTATAATGATAAGATTAAATAGATAGGATGAGATGAATTGTAAAAATAAACTAGACTTAATTCAACTCGAGGGGTTCAAATTAATTGTGAGTAATTGTAGCAATAAACAACTAATGGAAATATAACAAGAGGCGGTGATATTCATGGGGAAGTTGTGAATTACTTAGGTAGGACCAAGGAAACGAAATAAATCTTTGAAATTCACATGGAGTTCATGATTAATGGTGGATGCCTGCTATGAGCTTTATAGGAAGAGTTGAGAAGCCAGTCTGAGGACTGATTAGACTACCAGAGGTTGAATGGAAGGGCAGTGTCTGTGTCACAAAAAGTGAGTACTAAAAAAGAGGTTAAAGGCTGTTTGTTGACAAATTTGCGTTGGACAGTTTTGTGTCGTTGTGGCACATGACCTGATTTGAGCTTGAACGTCAAGTCACCAGTCACCACTCTTTCTTTAAAAACAAGTAATCAGTAAAAGTGAAAATATATGACAAGATTGTAAAGCTGAAAAGGAAAATGAAATGTGACATTCTTGAGTACGCAGCTGGTAGTAGTGGTCATCTAACTACGCAACGAACGCTTGCCTAACGACCTTAAGAAGAAATAGAAAAGAAAAACAGAAAAAAAGCTCGGGAGAAGAAAACTTAACTGTCAATTTTAGTATCTCCTTTCCGTGACACCTCCCCCTTTTATTTCCTTTTCTATTCTTAGGTGTTTTAATCAATTATGCATTAAATATGATTTTTTATTTTTTATTTTATTTGAGATAGAAGAATTTTAAATTTCAGACCTCCATTTTAGAAACTGAAGATTATACCAATTAAATCACACGCTATTGACTCATTAAATATAATCTTAGATATCCCAAACAAAAACTCCGGTTTCATAAAAATTATGTTAAAAAATAATATTAAAAAAAAGGCAATGAACTTAAGGTGCCGCTAAAATAGACCATTTGTTATTATCTAATTGGGTAACCGAATGATTTCGATTTGAGGTTACAGGACATTGCTATTGGCTATTTTGGTAAATTCATTAAATATTTTCAATTTTAATAACCTTATCCTAATTCAGGAAAAGTAATAATTGATAGGGATGGAGGGAAAGGATTAGATGGTCCGTATCTCTTTTTTTTATTTTTGAAATAAAACTCAATACTTCGTTAATCTAATTTAAGTAAAACAAAGTTTATCTTTTTCCAAGCAGTTTACAATATTTTCAGTTTACTAACTTCAAAGCTTCCTTATCTAGTGTATGAGCCACTGAATTTTTTTCTCTATGAGCAAAATGCAAAGACCAATTTGATCTATTTTTTAACACTGAACGTATATTTTCAACAAAAAAATCAACACCGGATAAATCATCTTCCTCACTATTAACGGCTATAACAATAGCCTTGGCATCTCCTTCAAACACAACCTTTTAAATGTTCAACTCATTACACAACTCCAATGGCTTCCAGAGTGCATGACATTCTGCAACTGATGGATCCTGAATATACTTCCTCTGATCACAAACAGCCACCATTACCTCTTCCTTCTCGTCTCTAATCATAATTCTCACTCCCATTCTCTTTCTCTTTAAATCTAATGATGCATCCCAATTAACTTTCACGAAATCAGCCTCTGGTTTTTGCCATTTGTGTTTGTCCCCTTCTGCATTTGATGGGTGATCATCCTACCTCTGTGTCCTTTGTGAATTCATGTACTCTTCAAGCCCTGTTATAGCTGAAGTGAGGATTTTCCTAGGACAACAGAGTCTCCTCGAAAACACTTTCATTCCTCCTGAACCACACTTTTCTGAATAGGACTGACATCTCTTCAAGTTGTGGCATGTTCAATCTTGTCATCAATTTCTCCCACAGTTGCATAAAATCAGCCTCCTTATAGCACCATTTTTGTACTATGTTTCTCTCATCAGCCCATATATCGTTTGCTATTGTGCACTCCCAAAGAGCATGCATAACTGATTCTTCTTCTGCAAAATAGATGGGACAATTTGGGTCCTGCACTACCTTCCTTTTAAATAAGTTCTTTCTTGGTGGGAAGCAGATTATTTACTGCTTTTCATAAAAACAACTTGACCACTCCTGGAACTTCTAGATCCCAAATATTCCTCCATCTCTTATCTTCCATTTCTGAATATGAACTTGAACCTCTACTACTTCTCAATCTTTCAAGTTGCAAATAATATGCACTACTGACAGTAAAAGCCCCTTTCTTTGATGGACCCTCATATTATCTTATCTTGTGCATTACCTCTACCTAAGGGAATATTGAGAATTTGCTCAGCCTCTTCACTTGTAAAGATGGCTCTCACTCTACCTTCATCCCATACCCTCCCTATTCGGTTTGTCAATCAAATCTTCCACCTTTGCATCTTCCCTCAGCACAGTCACTGGTGACTAAAATAAAAAAGATGATGGTGTTGGCATCCATTTAGAACCCCAAATCTGAATCTTACTACCATCCTCCACTCTCCACCTTAAGCCCTCATGAAGCAAATCTCTTGCGGACCAAATGCTCGTCCATATAAATGAGGGTTGATAGCCAAGTTTTGCCTCCAAAACATTTGATTGCCCAAAATACTTTTCCTTAAAAAACCACAGCTGCTAGAGAATCAGGATGTTTAAGAAGCCTCCTTCCCTGCTTTGCTAAGAGAGATAAATTAAAGCTCTCCAAGTCCCTAAATCCCAGACCTCCCTTTCCTTTTTGCAATCCCAAATATTCTCATCTCTTCCATTGGATACCCGCATCCTTATGTTGCTTCCTCCACCAGAATTTAGAAAATAACCCATTCATGTTCTTGCACAGCTTCACAGGAAGCTTGAACACATTCATGGTATATGTAGGGATGGATTGAAGCACAACCTTTATCAATACTTATTTTCCGGCTTGTGAAAGAAAGCTATTTTTCTAGCTGAAAATCCTCTACCAGACCCTATCTTTTAAGACTCTAAAAGAGTTGGATTTAGATCTTCCTACCAAAGCTGGAAGACCTAGATATCTCTCATAACTATCACAAACAACAGAAGCCCCAGCCACCATAATCCTTCTTTTATCCTCCTCATTGATATTGCTACTAAAAAAGATAGATGACTTCCCTTTGTTCAAAAACTGTCCTGAGGCTTGTTCATATTTGTTTAACAGCTCTTGAATCTTATCCCATTCTTCCAATTTGGCTCTTCCAAACAGTATAGAACCATCTGTAAAAAGGAGATGATTGATACTTGTCCACCCTCGAGTCACTTGCACACCTCTAATCAAATTCTGTTTCTCATAGCAGTTAAGCATAGAGCTCAGCCCCTCAGCACAAATGATGAAAATGTAAGGTGACAAAGGATCACCCTGCCTTAACCCCCTTGAAGGCTTAAAAATGTGACCTACCTTTCCATTAATCTACACTAAAAAAGTTACTTAGCACACACATTTCATGTTGAGCTTCACACATCTCTCACAGAAACCAAGCCTTACCATTACTGCCTCTAAGAACTTCCATTCCACGCGATCATAGGCCTTGGACATGTCCAACTTGATGGCCATACTTCCCACCCTCCCCTTCTTTCTTATTTTCATAGAATGTAGCATTTCATAAGCTATCATAATGTTGTCACTTATCATTCTCCTGGGTATAAAGGCACTTTGAGTGGGAGAAATGATTGTTGATAACACTTTCTTAAATCTGTTAGTGATAGCTTTTGACACAATTTTATAAATGACATTACAAAGACTGATGGGTCTAAAATCACTAACCATCTTAGGGTCTTTCACTCTAGGAATCAAAGCAATGAAAGTATAATTAAGAGCAGGATCCATAGAGTTACCATTTAGAACAGATAAGGCTGCCTGGCACACTTCCTCAGCTACCACCTTCCAATGGTTTTGGAAAAAGCAAGCTCCAAACCCATTTGGACCCGGGAGCTTTAAAGGTCTCATTTTCTTAATTGCCTCTTCCACCTCCTCCCTTGAAAAGCTCCTCGAAATCCAATCATTCATGTCTGGGGTAACCTTTGCTTCAATGCCTCCAATACAGTCCTCTATCGCCTCTCTATTTGGATTGTTTGTCTGAAAAAGTTTCATAAAGTACCTTTTGAAAGTTTCCTCAATTTCTTCACGCCTAGTAACTCTCCTATTGCTTTCATTCATCACTTCTTTAATAAGGCTGCTTTTTTTCCTTTGATTGGCACAAGCATGGAAATACTTTGTATTTCTATCTCCAAGCTTGTACCAATTTGTCTTTGCCCTTTGACGCCACCTCAAATCCTCTTTTTACAGCAGCAAGTTCAGTTCTTCCTTCACTCTCCTTATCTCAAGTGCATTACTACTATTTTCATCCTCTTGTAGCCACTGAAGTAATCTTGATTTTTCCTCAATGTCCCTTTTCCTTCATTACTTAGCTTCTTACTCCACTTCTGAAAAACTGCTTTACTATTATCCAGTAACTTCACCACCTTGTTCGAAGGATTCCTCCCCACTACTTCCTTCTTCCATGTTGTCCTTAAAACCAATTCACAATCATCTTCTAAGGCCCAACTTGCCTCATACGGAAATGATCTCCTCTTAACCCATTCAACTTCTTTTTGCTTCAGCAAGTGAACTAGCAAATGTTTATGACCAGAAAGCTACCAGAACTTCAACCCGTGCCTCCTTATACACCTCTCTCCACTCAGTATTTGCAACGGCCCTATCTAACCTTTCCTTAGTAAATGATTCATCACCATGTAGATTACTCCAAGTAAATTTGTCCCCCTCCCAACCCAAGTCATAAAGGTTCCCATCAATAAGAGCCTCCCTAAATAAAGCCATCTGACCCTCAGGTCTCACTCTTCCTCCTTCATTTTCACTGTTAACAAGGATTTCATTGAAATCCCCCACTACACACCACCCAACCTGAGTTTTTGGTTTAAAAGATTTCAGCAAGTCCCATGATTCATTCCTTTTAGCAATTTCAGGCTGACCATAGTAACAAGTCAGCAACCATCGTTTATCAAACCTTTTAGCAATTCCAGATCCAAGCATTAATATGCATTTGGGAATAATTCACAATTTCTATTCCCACATTAATATTCCAAAATAATGTCAAACCACCCTTTTTTCCCACTGGATTCACAGTAAAAGAGCCCTCACAATCTAACCTCTTCTTTAGAAACTCAATCCTTTTACTTCTAATCTTGGTGTCCATGATAAAAACCAAGCTGGGTTTATTTTTCTCTGCCATCATGCAGAGGTCTTGAACTCTCCAAGGATTTCTCAATCCTCGGCAGTTTCAACTTAAGATTTTCAAAATGCTTGGAAGGGCTGAAACTCAGCCTCTACCACTTCAACCACACTGTCTTCTCCCTCTATACCACTGCTCCATTTCCATTTTTTTTCCTCTTTTTCCCACTTTCCTTTCCTTTTACCACAGATTCCTCATTCCTCTTTTTATTAACAATAATAACTGTTGTGCAATCATTCTTTCATTTTTTCCTTGCTTTCCTCTTCCATGTTCCTTTTTTTATGGCCTGCTTAGCTTCCTTCCAACCCTTATTTTGAACTGCCTCCTCAATAGGACTTAGCTCTCTCTCCCCATTTTCAATGCTCATACCACTTGCTTGAAAAACTACCTCCTCTCTCAGCTCCACCTCAAACAGTTCTATCATACCCTTCTCTACATGATTTTGCCCTATCCTTGCATTCATATTCACCTCCTCTTTATTAGTAGTAGGAGCAAACTCCCATTCCCTCCCCTTATTAGAGCTTTTCGAAATATCATCATTTCTCTCTTCCTCACCTCTCAGTTTTTCCCCCTCGCCTCCATCTCCCTCTCTATCCCCCTCTTCATCTTTATTTTCTCTCCTATCCTCACTTTGAGACTGTCTAGTATCTTCCCTCCTCCAGTTCTTTAACCCCTCTTCCCTCCTGGAAAAATTACTAGAATTATTAACCCTTTGAAACTGAGTAGCCCTTAGCCATGCACCATATTGCTCTTCCTTGTTTTCTGAATCTTCCAATACGCTACAACATCCATTTGTCCCATGAGCAATGCATCCATAGGAAAAACATATGTGTGGTAGTTTCTCATAGCTAAAAGGGACCCAAACACTCTCCCTTTATCTTCAGAGTACGACCTCTTGCCAAAGCCTGTGTCAAGTTCATATAAACCCTAACCCTCAGATAACTTCCCCCATCCACAACCATCATCCTGAACATCCACTTCCTCAACCTTACTAACTGTACTACCAATCTGTACTCCTCTTTGTTTTATCATGCATGATAAAGACAAGCTATGCATCCTGATCCAGAAGCTTTCATGGCCAAAACTTATGCGATGCAGAGGAATATGACCCTTAAACTCCCTCAATACTAACAGATTGTTATCAAAGAGCCAGCCTTCCTGCCCAGACTCTTTGCTTATCCTCTCGGTTTGCAAAAACCAGAACAAAAGTGTTCATACTAACCTCCATGAGCTTTAGCTGCCTTACTGATTATCCATATCTTCGCCATTGTTGCCTCTAATGCCTCCCTGCTTATGGTTCTAGATGAAACCATTCTTCCCACTAAGCTCTCTGCTCCTTGTATTTCAGTTCCTCAGGAACATTATATTCTATAACAATATTAGAGACCTCCTCTTCCAGTTGCCTTAGTTTCCGCCATTTCTCTTCCAAAGCCTCCATTACTCACCCACTCCCCTTCTCAAAGACCACCTTTCGAGCACCTAGGCCCCTTACGTTGAGAACCTTCACCGCAGATACACTCGCAAAGACCTATGACCACTGTACTCACACACCTTCAGCCCCCGTACGATTCTTCTTTACCACCCTACGCCACCCTGATTCCACTACTTCTGTTATAATCGTTTTCATGTCCCACTCACTTTGCTCCACCCTTTTTCCAAAGAGAGAAAAAGGAGGAGAATGCTTTATCCCTCCCGTATCTCTATTTGCACCTAGAGACACCGTTATATTGGTGAGCGAGGATTGTGTTGTAGTGGGGAAGTGGCGAGGAGGGGGTGAATCTTGAGAGGCTAAGCATAAGAAATGTTTTGAAATTGTGAACTTGTAATCCATTGCCCCATTATTGTGAAGAGTAATGTTAGATATAAATTTTAAATATACAAGTCTTCTAAAAAAATGAGTTTTTCATATTTTTCTACATAGGGTCCACTTTTTTTTTTATAAAAAACTAACATAAAATTTATACAATTGGAACTTGATGAATACGTAGATGCCATCTTCCTTTTTTCAATTACCATTTATATCTTAAAGTAATTATTATTTTTAGTTAGATAGGGTGATTTTGAACTCCATGCCTCTATGTTAGAAGTTAAGAATTGTATCAATTATATCATATGCCGACAAAATATATATATATATATATATATCCCTTGTCGTACTGGAGACAAAGTGTAGAAGTAGCAATCGTTTAGATCGGTCGTGGTGACTGGAATTAATCGTCCTATAAAACAGTAAAAGGAGAAGCATAAAGAAAAGAAAGGCAAAATGTACACATCATCGCCATCATTACAATCATCACTTATCAGCCCACATACCAAACCTATATTCCATAAAATTGTCTCTTTACTTTTCTTTTTTCAATCTTCTTCCAAACTTTTCCCTCCTTTTTGCACCACCTCTTGCTTGCAACTTCCTACACCCTCCCTCTCACCCTCCCTCTCTCTCTCTCTCTGTCCATTTCGATGCACTTATTCTAGAAAATATATTTAATGTTCATATCAATGGGTACACGCCCTCTTCTTCCCAACACAATGATTGATGCTCAAGATATCATTGCTTCACTTTCTCTATTTCTAACCAAGTGAAAGGCAGAAGTAGATAATCTTAGAGCAATAACAGAGGAAGAGCAGGTGAGAAAGAACAAGGCATTAGATACAGAGAAGCCACAAGGATTGAGGATGGATGAAAGGGGCTTTAACTGTCTCATATTTCTCCTACTAGGTCATTTCCTCTGTTCAGGTGCGCTGCTTTCTCCGGTTTGCTCTGCTTCTTTTCATTAGCAAAACTCCATTTGGCTGTTTTTCCCCCTTTAATACTTGACTCTCTTTCTTTTAACTTGTATTCATATGTTATTTCCGTTGTTCCTTAGCACCAAAAGGATTTCTTAAACCTCAGATGTTCATTTAGTTATAAATATGTAATTTCTGTCTTCAAATCATAGTTCTTACTCTTATCTGGCTGTCCTTGGGCATCAAAGGGTCCTAAGAAGAAAGATGATAATTCGAATTCAGTTGTTACTCTTTGAATTCATAAATCTATTCCTTTAATTTTCTTCTTTCGTCAGATCCGGGAGGTTAATTGAAACATCAGATTTTGTGGATGAACGTTTTGTCAATTCAAAGGCAGGTCTTATGGCTTGGATTCGTGCTTTTTCTGGTTATGCTTTGAATTCATACTTCTTATGCTTTAAATGTCGGACTTCGAATCTCTTTGCTTTTGCTTTGCTTTGCTGCTGCTGCTGCTGCGCTCTCTCTCTCTCTCTCTCTCTTTCTGTTCGAAAATGATTTTTCTTTCACCAGATTCATCTCATTGAATTGGGTACAGCTTAGTACAAATTATTCGGTTTTTCAAATTTTCAATGATGTTGCTTGCTCGATTTCAAAATTTTGACCTTTTCCTACTGATTTTGTGACTTTTTTTTTATGTTGTTTAATACTTATGACCTCCGTGGAGTGGGATTTTCCACATCACAAGTCTATTTGTTTCAATTTCGTGTCGTTTTCTTCTTATTGAAACAGTTCGTTCCAGCTGTCGGATTGGGTTTATCAGCCCATAATCATCTCGGACGAAGTGTTAAATTGGCACTTACTGTGAGACAGAGAAATAATAATTTCTAACTTTTAAAATGGAAGTCTGAAATTCGAAACTTCTTAAAAAAAAAAAAAAAAAATTGATTAGCTCCATTTGGGATCCCATTTTTCTTCCTATCGAACAAATTGGAGACATTAGAATCATATTTTACTCACACCATGTAAATATATTATTTATGTGCAAACACGTTACGCGTGAATGTATTTAAGATACATATATTGTTATGTCTAGTGATGTAATGAGCTTCAACATTAGTTATGTGTTTGGTATGCCAATAAAAAGACATAAAAGTAAAATTTAATTTGTGCGTTAAATAGTATTAACAGACCTCATGTGTTTTTACGCTTTTCGTATTACAATAAAGAGAGAGCACTAATTAGACTTTATGTCAATATAGTCTACCAAATGAGATTTAGCACGAGGAATTCTCTATATATGTTGGGAAAGTAGTACTATAGATAAAAACTAAAGTTTACCTCCATTTTTGAACTTCAAGTACAGGTTCCACTTTAACAAACAAGATGTCAATGGGGCGCGTCAAGGCAAAAGTCCAAGAAGACAAACAGCCACAATTCACTTCACGGCCAATTTCCACAACCCAGAAAGACATTACCACTCCAATCACAACGGTTCCTACAATAACTCCAACCACACCTTCTTCAACAACACCAATAATAAATCCAAGCTCAACCCCAGATTCAGTCATTCCAGCCACCGTTACCCCAATTGCAAACCCAGTTGCTTCTACACCTACACCACCTGCATATTCAGGAGGAGCAAGCTGGTGCGTTGCTAGTCAAAGTGCCTCCAAAACAGCGCTGCAAGTAGCTTTAGACTATGCCTGTGGATATGGTGGTGCTGATTGTTCAGCAATTCAGCCTGGTGGAAGTTGTTACAACCCCAACAACATTCGTGACCATGCATCATATGCGTTCAATGTGTATTATCAAAAGAACCCTGTTCCAAATAGCTGTAACTTTGGAGGAACAGCTGTTACCACTAGCAGTGATCCAAGTAAGCTGTCTTTTTGTATTCTTTTGGTGCAAGCTCTTGTTTTATAACATCAAGCAGTTTCAAATGAGTAACATTGGATTATTATGCTGTCCTTTTGTACTCTTTTTACCCTCATCGCAGGTGCAGGGACTTGTCAGTATCCATCCACTAGGTGAAATCTCCTAACTAGCTGTTAGTTTCATTTATTTTGCCGCAACCACTTGAGCAGGAAAGAAAACCTTATTAGTGTTTGGATTGGGATTGCATGCTTGCAGCACAAGTTCATCAGTGTTGAACACAACAAATTCAAGCGGGTCAACGGTTTTTGGTGCAGTTCCTTCTGGCCCCTCTCCTCCATTAGGGGCTGCCAAGTTACACAGCTCACCAAATTCCATCATCATGGCATCTCTCATGATCATGTTGCTGGCCCATTTTCATCTCTGAGAGGGACTCTCAATAGTTTTAGGTGCAGTTTCTTCTGGCCCCTCTACCCAATTAGGAGATGCGAAGTTAGACAACTTACCAAATTTGTTCATCATGACATGTCTCCTGATCATGTTACTGGCCAACTATCATCATGGCATTCAATACATTGAAGAGAGAGTGCCACATGGTTTTTGCAGCCATAATTTTGAATTGGGGTTACTCATGGGCTTGATTTGTATATTAGATGTTAGTGATAAAAGAGGGTCCTCGTAGTGGGGAAAGGCGGGAGCAATTCTGGAGGCTTTTTCTAGGAGGTAGTAAACCAATAGTATAGTTTTGTTTCTTACTTTTTCCTTTTTCCTTCCCTTTTTTTTTTTCCTCTATTTTCGGTGTTGTTATAACAGAAACATACGATTGGGCTCTTCAAACTTGGTTGGGAGGTTGTAATTATATATGGTACTGAATCCATAAACCTTGTACAGATTCTCTAAACCATACATACAAGCAAGCTTTTTATCTGACGCTCCTACCCGCTTCAAGTCTTTTTTAAATATTATCGGACCCCCCAATTCGGTTCCCAACCGATAGGGTGTTATTATGATTAGAGAAAATATATTTGTAATCGTAAATTATACAACTGTCGCGTAATCATTTTGAAAAAAGTAAATAAAATATAAGATCTATATAGAAAAAAATTAATTTTTTAATAATATATTTCACTCTTTTTCAAAACGATTATACATCATTTACGCATTTCACGACCCAAAGCGATTATCCTCGTATAAGGAGGTTATCTCCGGTTGCACTCTCCTTACTTTTTCACCCATAAAAAAATGGTGATCGTCCAAGTCTTTTAAATGCTATTAATGATTTTTTTTTTCTTTTTTAATCACGACCCAAGTGACTAAACAAGACTCATCAAGAACTCTTCCATGATTACTACACCGACTTGCAAGTAAAACGATTCTTTCAAAACACCCAACAAAAAATTAACGACGTGGGTAAGAATTATGTCATAAGTTTTGACCAATCAAAATGATGTGAGTTAAGAGGTGGAATACTTTCTTCATCAATTATAGTTACGTAGTCGACTTTGTCGGAATTGAAATCTAAAAATCTGACTCCAGCCTCCACAACTCCGCCTTCGATCATGTGCAGTGAATCTGCTTCATTTCGACTCCGAAAAAACGAAGCGGATGCCGGATTTGATTTTTAACAAGGGAACCAAGCAAATTTTCAATTCGGGATTCCAAAAAATAAAGCATATCAGTTTGGTCAAATCGTAAGGTTTAAAATCAATATCCAAACAAATGAAATAACGTACAATATAATGTTTACAATAAACTCAAGCTTGAAGGTCCTTTGAAACCGACCATTGCTCCTATGGTATATGTTAGGCATTGCTTGAAGATATTGCGTGTGGAAAAGATGAAGTTGAAAAAGGAAAGAAGGATTTTATTCAAGCAAATCAGCCATGGGTCTGTTCGAGGCAACCCAACCTCCACAATTAGTCTAGAATATTCTTGGTTCTTGTCTGATAATGCTCTACGTTTTACCCTCCTTCCCTATATACCTTTGTGTAACGCCCCAAACCCGGGTGGTTTGGAGAATTACTACTTGTCACTCATAATCATGTCTCCCAACACATTCGAAGAATAATCTCCAAAAAAACTTCATAAATGAAATCAATCTCAAATCTTCTCAATAATCTCATTACAAACTCCACAAAATCTTTAATGCAATAATAATAAATCAAAGGGGTCCATAACCTCCCGGTAGTCATAACAACCCAACCAATAATTTCATAAATCTCGCTGAAACCCAAGATATTACTAAAACTCAAAGAGATTAAAACTAGGAACACCAGAAGTCCTTCTTCTACCAACATCTCCTCAGCTTAAACACAAACAGCAATCTAATCCAGGTCCTCATTTGGACTCTCCACATCATCTGAAAAATATTATAATGATAGGGGGTGAGTTATCAACAACTCAGTAAGCAGAAATCATATGCTAGTGTGCAAACATGAGCATTTACAAAGAATAGCATGCAGAACAAAATATTTTTCAGAATTATCATGCAGAACATAACATATTTTCAAAAGTAACAGAGCGATGGTTTTAAGACACGTACAACCCATAATACTTTGGCATAATATAAACTGAGTATCATCATCAGATCAAAACATAGCATCAAACAGAGCAGAGACCATGTTTCACCCCCGTGGTAGGGTTGTGCTAACCCCGGTGGCCAAACCAGGCAGAGACAGAGGTGAAATCTTTCCTTTATTCTTCTCGGAGCCCCGAGTGTGCACACAGGAAAGACCACAATAAAACCACTATGTTTCCAAAGTGGGTGCACTCAGAGACAGAGAAGTTGGTACCAACCCAAACAGAGCAGAGCATAACAGAGCAGAGCAGAGCAAAGCAGAGACAGAGTCAGATACGAAAACCAGTACACCATGCCAAAGGTTTTCAGATATTATATCAAAAAATTACAGAGTACCAAAACAGAATCAGAACAGTTTACACATGTTGAACACAAAAGCCAGAACAAATAAATGCACAACTTTTCATATTCCCAATATCGCTCTTTTTCCAGATTTCAGAAACCACATGACAAAATTTAGCTCATGTCTACACAATGCATGTCAGAATATAATTTTCCTTTTTCACACAGATTTCATGAATAATGCAGATAAGTGACGGAGGTTGATCTTTGTTTTCATAAGTTCCCAACACAACACAAATTATGCAAGTTTTCATAAAATCAACCTCAGTCTTATTAGCTTGTATAAAACCCAGCATAGGAACCCCGCTTACCTGACTCCTGCAGCGCATTAACTATGACTTGAATACGGTCTCTATCCGTCTCGTCACCTATTCATAAAAATAATATAAACTAAAAATCCAACAATTTTAAAATAAGAGAATAAATTTTAAATTAATAACAAATAATCTTTCAGTTAAAAAAAAAATACACTAAAAATACGGGGTGTTACATTTGACACTTATAACAGAATTGAAATACATGAAAATAGTAAGAATGATAGTAAATGACAGGGACTAAAACAGAAAGGGTCACAGCCCTTGAGCACTGCGTTTCAAGTAAGTGAAACACAGTATTGCGATAAATCAAAACAGCCCGTGTAGCTTCCATACACTGCATTTCTTCTTCCATTATTCAAACTACATCGTCCCACAATCTCCCACTTTTTCAGTTTACTTGCATGACTTCAAACATAACACTTCACTTAACTTCACTTCACAGTTTGCCCCTTTCTCCCGTACGCACTCCTCCATTCTAGGGTTTCCTCATGCCACTCCATCTCCACCATTGAGGAACCTAACAAGCTCCCCCTCTTAAAGCACCTTGCCCACAAGGTGCGGGTAAAGTTGCCTAAGTTTCCAGAAGCTTTCCCATGTGTTATCCTCATCCGAAATCTCAAACCATTTCACAAGAACTTCGGTAAATGATTTGTTCCCGTGGCGTCTGATGCGGCGGTCCACTATGGCTTCGGGTTCTGGAAGGATTTCGCCGTGAGTGTCCACTAGTGGTAGTGTCGACAGTGGTTGGATTTGGGCTCCCACCTTTTTCTTCAAGCAAGAAACATGGAAAGTGGGATGAATCTTTGCCGTGGTGGGTAGGTTAAGATGATATGCGATGGCTCCAACGCGTTTTGTGATCTAGAATGGGCCATAAAAGCGGGGTGAAAGTTTCATATTCCGTCTGGTAGCTAGTGATGCCTGCCTGTAGGGCTGCAGGCGCAGGTACACCCAATCACCCTCTGAAAATTCTCGTTCAACTCGTTTCATGTCTGCAAAATGTTTCATGCGGTGTTGAGCATGCTGTAAATTTTCCTTGAGTAATTGCAATGTTTGCTGCCTTGTACGCAACTGTTGGTCTACTGAATCATTGGAAGATGCCCTTGGAATATATGAAATGAGGGGGGGTGGGGGGTAACCATACACAGATTCAAAAGGGGTAAGTTTTGTAGAAGCATGATAGGATGTATTATACCACCATTCGGCTAAGGCTAGCCACTGGGCTCACCGATTTGGTTTTGCTCCTGCATAACATCTGAAATAGCCTTCGAGGCATTTGTTGAGGGCTTCGGTTTGGCCATCACTTTGAGAGTGATAGGCTGAACTGTAGTTGAGAGATGAACCCTGTAATGTAAAAAGATTCTTCCAAAAAGAGCTTACAAACACTGGATCTCTGTCAGAAACAATGGATTTTAGCAAGCCATGTAATTTAAAAACATGCTTCATGAATAAATCAGCTACCACGGAAGCTGTGTACGGATGGGCTAAAGGTATAAAATGACCCCATTTTAGTTAGATGATCAACCACCATCAAAATAACATTAAACCCATTAGACTTAGGTAATCCTTCTATGAAATCCATAGAAATGTTAGCCCACAGTTGTTGAGGAATAGGCAGGGGTTACAGTAGCCCTGCCGGTGCAGTAGTTTCATTCTTGACAGTCTGACATAGTAGGCATTCTCTCAACATCTTCTGAATGTCATGCTTAATGTCCTTCCATATAAAATCTCTCTTGGCCCTTTGGTATGTCTTTAAATATCTCAAATGACTTGCTAAGGGATCATCATGAATAAAATGCAGAACTGATCGGTGCAAAATTGCAAATGCACAGTATCATAGTTTTATAGTAAAGTGATGAGAAGAGTATCGTCCTCAGGGATTGGTAACTTACTTTTGACAAATACTAAAATTATACTAATCTTGACTTTATTTAGAAAAGTCACTAAGATTGTTGTAATTGCAAATTAAAATAAAATTAATTCAAAGAGAATACTCAAAGGAAAACAAAGATATTGTTCGAAGATAAAATCAATGAGAAACAAAACTTTTAGGAAATCGATTTTACCTAATCCCTCACTATGCTTTACTCATCTAACTAATTGAATTTAATTCTCTCTGTTTGTTAGCAAATCTCCACAAACATCCAAAAGCCATAATTTTTCTCAGAGAAGAATAGAAGAAAATAGGAAAGAAAAGAAACCCTAATGTCTTCATATTCTCACACACAAAATCACCTAAATTTTCGGACTAAACTTGGCAGCCAAGTACGCACTTCAGGAATTCGAATTTGGAAATCCCTATTACAATCAACTTTGTAACCCTTTAAGATAGCTTTCTAACGCATCAAGAATCGAATCAATTCGATATTGGAGCAGGAAGTTATGATTAAAATACTAAAGTGTGTCCATGCTGTCTGCTAGCGCGTTTTGGACTCTATCCAAATTACTCTCAAACCCTATCATTATCCTTATTTGAAGAGTCCTACACTCTTTGAAAGTTCTTAGGTTGTTCCAATGTTTTGCCCACTTGAAAATCCTTTGAATTTGAATGGGTTTGGACTTACTCTTTTATAAACTCTGAAATTAAACATAAAACTCTGCTCAAGAGTATCCCAAAATAAATAGAAACTCAATTCAAGAATACACATTAATTCCATTGATTTCTATTAACATTTCCACATTTTAGTCCAATAATAGGGTATTTAGACTAAAGTTTAAAGTTAAGAGGTGATAAATATAAGAAATTATGCAAGTAATCAAACACCCTCAAGTTTACAACTTTGTTTGTCCTCAAACAAATAAATAAATAAATAAAAGACCACTATAGACTATCAACTTTACCCCATAGAGAAGTTTCATCACTCACCAAGCCATGATCTGAATTTTGATTTCATCACTAGTATCTTACTCTTTTAACATCAAAGATAGAAATAAAATCAATAAAAAATTTAGCAATTTATCAAGCAAGAATTAAGCATTTACTTCAACCTAAAGCTAAGACCTTGAGTGTGTATGTGATATAGTCAATTCAACTCCAAACCACCTGCAAACTCAGATAAAAGTAGAACAACTCAAACCAGAAGAATTCTCTCTAAACTTAACCCCATAAGTCCAATTTTCAAAAATCCTCTCCACTAATGTTGTCAAACCAAAATCATAGATCAAAAAGTCTTTAATCAGGTTGTAATGACATGCCACAGGGTGAGGGCTAAGAAAGAAATGGATATGGAAAATCAATGCAAACTGGGAAAAGACTTAGTGGAAAGAACAATGAAAGAGATATCCACATTATTCAAACCATAACTCTTTCTTGACTAGTTGCTCATACTTGTGATATTATTGTTGCTGTAATCAATGAACTAATACCAGGTACACCTTCAACAAAATTTGAAGTGATTTGCACTCGACTTATTGAATTTTTTTTTCTACCATGATTGATAAATCACCTCTGAATAAAAGATAAACCTAGCAAAAATATATATATATATATATATTTTTCAGCCTCCCACCTTTTCGTTCAGTCACCTCAATTCTTGTAGCCTTTTTAAATCTTCAACCACTTTAACCTTTTTTTTTTCTTCGTTCACCTTTTTTTTTTCACTTGCTTTGATCAAATAAAGTAAAATTTCATTTGAACTAACTTTCTCTTTAAATGTAGATTTCCACCAAAGTATTTTCTCAAACTGTAAAAATTAAATCATGGTTTTTCAGGCTTAGAACGAGAATGATTTATATAGTTAAAAGAATAAATAAAGGCTCATGTAAAATAAGACTCAAGGGGGTTGACTATGGAAATACACCATGTAATGATGGCATGATAATCAGGATGGTTAGGAAAGCCTTTTGGTTAAGACAAAAAAAAAATTGCCTAGATCATTTCTCTAATATTTGGTATCAACTAGGATTTCGCCTCAAGGCTCCATCAATGGATTCTAGAGCAAAGCCTGACCCAGTTAATTCAACTCATTCTCTTCATAAGCAAAATGGAATAAAGAAAAAAAAATGACTATGTGCTCAATTATGTTCAAGGTCAAGGTTTAAATCAAAGTACCCACAAAACTTAGCCTGACATAAAAGAATTTTTTGAAAACTTTTCTCAATCCTATCTTTAATTACAAATTTCTGAGTCATAGAGAATTCAATCATACTCAAATACATGGTTGGTAAGAGAATCCAACAACTCAAGACTTATAAAATCATAAAAAAATAATAAATAGCAAACAAGAAGACCAAATGACTATAGGAGTTTACACCTCCAAACTTAAACTAAACAATGTCCTCATTGTAATGCAAAAGTGAGACAGATTGAAGAAATGAAAGGAACTTCCCTGGTTTCATGGTGAATCAGCCGTAGTTTGTAATTTTCAGCTCTTTATTCATGCTAAATAAACCTATATCAAAATCCAAATTATTAAAAAATAAAATAAAAAATAAAAAATAAAAATAAAAGAATAGAAGAAAGTTCTATAGGCTGCCTCCCATAAGCGCTTATTTTAAAGTCTATAGCTAGACTTTACAATCTTCATCAATCGTGATCTCCAAGAGGAATAAATGTACAATTCCTTTCCACTTCATTGCTAAGTGATGTATCCTACTGCAAGGGTCGTTCTAGGTGATCGGTTAGTGCATCTTCTTGAAAGGCTTATTCTACACATTGTTTAATGACATCTACCCTAAAACAAGTGCTTGGCTCTTTTGGAATTCTCATGGCTTGGTAGATGTTGAACATAACCTCTTCTTTGTTCACTCTCAATGTTAAATCACCCTTTTGAACATCAATTAAAGCCCTTCCCGTAGCCAAGAATGGTCGGCCAAGAATTAGTGGGACTTCTTGGTCTTCCTCCATATCTAACACTACAAAATCAGCAGGAAAAATAAATTTATCCACCTTTACCAATAAATCTTCTATAATTCCACGTGGATACTTGATGGATCGATTTGCTAATTGCAAAGAAATGGTTGTTTGTT